>NW_009911348.1:0-17906 GCF_000696875.1 Nestor notabilis | reverse complement strand
GAGAGAATGAGGGAAAGAATGACAGAAGATGAGGGCAGCATAGCCACCAGTTGGGACTTTATTCTGAAATTCATAATATTGTTTCTTGATTTAAAGAAATCATAGTAATTTCTGATTTTTTCACCTTTAATCTTCAATTAGATAATTTTTGTACTTATCCAAATGGTTGTCATCACCCATTACAATCATCATACTGAAAGCAGAAGAATCTTTCTATAAGAAGGCTGCGGTGTCACATTTTCCAAGTGAAAGTGAGGCTGTCCATAATCTCATATCTCTTTTAACAGAGTAGAAGCAAGTCCATCCTAATAGATGACATAATTCGTTTGCTATTTTGTCAGCAAGGCAAGGAATAGAAATACACGGAGATGAGGAAAAAGTTCTTTACAATGAGGGTGGTGAGGCACTGGAATGGGTTGCCCAAGGAAGTTCTGAATGCTCTGTCCCTGGAGGTGTTCAAGGCCAGGTTGGACAGAGGGTTGGGCAGCATGGTTTAGTGTGAGGTGTCCCTGCTCATGGCAGGGGGGTTGGAACTAGATGATTTTAAGGTCCTTTCCAACCCTAATTATTCTATGATTCTATGATTCTATGTCAAGAACTACATGACAGGTACAGCAGGCTGAGTATCGTGGTAAGAAAAAGACAGAAATTCTGACGCATGCAGGCAGTATTAGAGAAGATGAGGTCAAAAGCAGTAGACCAAGACTGATGAGAGGTAAGTGTCTCTCAGAGATGTATGTAATAAACCTTTATATCTGAGTAATATTTCTAGCAAAGGAAATATCTCGAAATTACCTAAGAAACCACTGCAAAAAGAAAGACTGTAAAAACATGGAAAGAATGAAAGAAATAAGGGAATAGGACTAGGATGTAAATGAGGAACATGGATGGAAGGGCTGCCTTATGTATCCAAGCAGACAAAGATATACAGCAACATAGAATAATGTGAATAATAATAATAACAACAACTGTGAATAGTGAGTCCTGAGTCATTTTTGGGTTGCTTTTTTTTGCTTTTTTGTTGTTGTTGTTGTTTTGTTTTAACATAGAAACCCTATTTTTTCTTAACATGATGTGTTTACATAAAAATTGTAAGGCTTCTGCAGATGATTAATAGAAAGAAAAATTAAAAAAAAGAGAGGAAAAGATAACACTAGTACTGTCTTTGCAGTTGGAACTCCTTTCCTACCAGAAATTTAGAACAAGAGAAACCTGATCCAGTCATTTGGTCACAGAATGCACTTTGATGGCATTAAAGCAGTAGATCAAGCCACAATCCTGTAATTTTCTCAGTTTATAAATTATCCATGTTGGGAAACTGGTGCAGCTCATAAAACCTTCATACAAGATGTGGAAGCTGACGAACTTGTCACCTGGATGATAACAAGTCTCGTGGATTCAGCAGGGAGTGGAAAGAAAACCTATCCAAGTGCATAGACAAATATGTTGCTTCTGTCTTAGAAAATACTTATTCTACAGTTGAAAGCTGGGTAATTATTTAGAGAAATATATTCATATCCCATCTTTAAAGGCCTGTTTTCTTTTCCAAGTATTTATTACAAGGTACTGGGATACTATGACAGATAGGCTTATTCTTACATTATTCAGATAATATTTTTAGTTTCCTTTTCCAAACAGAAAGTGATAATAACTTGTTTCAAATCAAAACCTGAAATTATATTCATACCCTTTTATTATTATTATTTTTATATTTAATAATCTGTGCTACAGTCAAGCTGTTCCTGCCTTAGATGCTGATGTCTAATAAGGATAATACTATGAGTTTATAGAAGAAGAAAGAACTTTACTTAAGGACTTAAAGGCCTTATGAATGGAAATGTATTTTCTGAAACAGCTCAAGAGCAAATTTACACTACAGATATAACAGTTATAAGGTACTAGTAAATAAAATTATATGCTCTCTGTTGCTTATGTGTTGATAGATGAGATTGTCTGTAAATTACTTTGTCAAAGAATGGATCAATAACTTTTTTACAAAAATGATGTTCCTAACAGTCTCTTTGGTAGCTATTATGCAATAAATGGATGCTATTTCTAGGTAAGTATATGAACATAAGCTTGCAAGTGGCTTTAATGACAGCTGACTATACATCTGTGATCTTGTGATGCCCTCGTGCTGTAATTGCTGTCATTGCTGGCACCGCTTTAAAATTCCCCAGAATTACCATAATAATCATTCATGCTTAGTATTCCTAGACCTATTTATTCAGTGTTCAACTTAAATTACTTTATATCCAGTGGATTTATATCTATGGTGTTTTAAAAGGGCTTAGAGGGTCTCTTAATGGACTTCATGATCATGTCATACTGGGCAAATCCTAGACAAATATTATTCTGGATGTCTTTTATTAAGAGGACATTACAATCTCAGTCTGACAGATTTCTTTGTTTCAGAGTTCTAAGGAGAGAAGATACTAGTAATGTCTAAAGAAGATACTAGTAATTTCTGAATAAATTTACTACACATGTAATTTTTTTTATATTGTGTTTCAGGGAGGAATTTTTCTGAGCTGAATAGAATGCACTGCAAAACACTTTACCACAAGTGTAATAACATGACCACTGTGTTCTCAGCTGCCTTTCTGAGATCAGAGAGATTTAAATATTGGATCTTGAAATTATTCTTTTATCATAAAATACTGCTTTTTGTTTCTGCTGTATTTCTTTGCTACAGTAAAAGGCAATATCCTCAAAAGAGGATAATGCATAAAGAAATACCTAGTCAACATGCAAGAAAAATATTTTTTGTCCAATCTGTCATAGTTAAGAGAACTCAGTGACTTTCTGGTAGCAGAAGTTCTCATAATACTATCCTGCTACAGTTATTTCACTTGGTATTGTATAATTAATCTGACATGGAATGTATGATTCTGTGAGATGTAAAAAAGTCACAAACATAGTTTTATTGCCTAGTTAGGGTTCATTCTGCAGCTCTCATTTCTGTCATGGATAGTCATTCCTCATTAGATTAAGTACACCTATTCCAGCAGAATTACCTGCATAAGGAAGGCTGCTGGACAGCAGTTTATATATTGTATGCTGGATTTTACATGGTGATGTAGGTGAATCAATTCTTCCTCTTTCACTGACTTTCAGACAAATGTCTATGTTCCTTTTCCTATTAGGAGCATTTAGCTTGAACCTAGGAGCTTTCATTTATACAATGAAGCCTGTATTTCAAGGTGATATACAGAAGCACACACACATATATATGTCTATCAGTGTATTAATATCTATATGCAAGTGTATTCATGGATGTATGTACTAAGTCTGGCAAAGTCAAGTATTAAAAAATCAAGAAATCAGTTTATAGTTTACTTTGTAACCAGGGTCCTTCTAGCACAGAGTCAGACTAGGTTTATCTTTGGATATTTACAACTGTGACCAAAACCAATTTCATGTAACACAAATGAAATTAAAAAATAAGCAAAGATGTTTGTACCTCAGCAAATCTGAACATACACAATTTCCTAATGCAAGTGCTTTTCTGTTTAACCTTTCAATTTAAATAACCATTAGATGTCTCTCCTCTAGTGCTAAAATGCTGGTAAACTCTGTGGAAATGAATGAAATCAGTACATTATGTTAAATTGTTTTGGTTTGTTTTGTTTTCAACTGTAACTGCTCATTAGAGGTTTTATTTATTTAAACATCTGAGTTAAAATAGAACAGAAGTTAAGATGAATTACAATTAAATCTGAACAAAATCATTTGGAGATTACATAAAAAATAAAAATCCTGAACCAAAGAAGAAATACAAATGGTATGGTAAAAGTGTGTAAAAGAAGTATATGTAGTAGTTCCTATAAATTCTTCCCTTAATGCAGTCTCCCATACACAATGCACATCAGCAAGGTGAGGCTGAGAGGACTGGATAAAGAAGAATTAACTTCCTTCCACCAACCTGCTGTTTTCTCTTTTCAGCATGGTAACACAGGATTGTGCTTTGCTTTTCTGTATCTCTTGGGAACTCTTTTATCTAAGAAGATATTTGCAGCTTTTCTTTGTTCAGTTTGTTTGCTGACTAGCGCAAAGGATCTGAATGGGGCAATCTATAGTACAGTTTTGCAGCCAACGGCTTTGGAATAAAATGAACTTACCTCAACTATGCAGGTCAAAAGGAGCTCACACAACTGCAGAGCCAGATTTGCTGAACATGTAAAGCTCTAAAGACATATGTTTTTCAGTATTTATACCAAAAACACGTCCATGTTATATTTTAAGAAGGGGGCCAGGAACATCTTTAAGTTCAGGTAGCATCCAAACTATCTTAACAAAACCCCTTTCTCAGGCATATGTATTAGTTAAGTTTTGGGGTAAGACGGCAGAAAAATTTGGGTCCAGTTTACTTCTCACCATAATCTTAATAGTTAGGTATAGATAGTTACAGTGTGAACAAGCCTAACTAGGATCATCTAAGTGGTGATATCACATGATGGATGCCAGTTATAGAGTTCATCCTAAAAGCTTCTACCTAATTTATGGGCACTATTTATGAAGTCTGATGAAGTCAGGCTGCTGAGTCAGGGAACTCAGTCATGACTTCAATAGTGCAGTCATGTTGTACTTAGATTTTAAAGGCAACATTATAGGTACATGGACTTACATCAGAGTTTTCACAATTGTTTAGCCTAGTTTCTGGTGCCTAAATCTAGGGACACAATGGACTTCATCTACTGATCTCAACCCATACCAATCTGACTAGATATTCAACAGACTTGATCAAACTCAGAATGAATTTGATTGTATCATGGATGCCCATGGTAATGTAATTTCATATCATGATAGAGAAGATTAGCTCCAGATTTGATGGAAGATATGGCCTTTGGGGTAAATTAGAAGTATAAAACCTGTTACTTAAATTGTGCCATTTATAGTAGAAGTACATAAAGACGTATATGGTCTACATATTGCCTACATATATTCCATCAACTATTTTTACCTGATTATCTTCTACAAGTTTGTTCACTTGTAATTTCTCTGAAAATCCAAGGTCAAAAACTACGTCCAAAATCACAAAGATGACCATGCAGAATAACTCACCTTCTTGACTTTTTCCACTCACTGTTGCTAATAGGTGTCTTCATCTGAGATAGTCATTTTAGTCCTTCATTGTAGCCAGTGAAGGAAACAAGCACTTCCAGAGTAGATCTGTTCAAATCAAAAGCCTACCAAAGGAGGTGAATTGCTCCATTCAGTTGTCCACATATGAATATCCACTCTTTATTTAAACATTCTAGAATGTCCTTACAGGTTTAAAGATACTTACTGTTTGAGAAAAAATCAGGAGCACTGTCAGGTCTGCACTCCGTAGTACAAGAAAAATTTAATAACACTTTTTATTTGCTAATATATTACAATTAAACAAACAAACAAAAAATCAATCAAAAAAAGTGGCATCTTCTTGTCTTCTCAGTTTCCCGTAATACCTTGTTACAGCTTTCACAGTGCTAATTGCCTTTTGAAATCAGGAAGAAAATTAGCCTATTCAGTAAGAACAAAACCATTCGATTTACTCTGTGGTTTATGTGGTAGTAGTCTCTAGACACACCTATCAACTAAAGCTCCAAATGTAAATGAGAAATTACTTGGTTTATGAATGCATGAGGAATTTAAGCATCAAGGATTAGTTTTATAGTTTTGACAAGCTTCAATATTTTGTGGATGAATTTAGGCAACTGTATGATTTCAGCACTAGAAACACAGGTGAACAATTTTCCTCCAGACTGAAGCCCAGCTTTTAGAAGTTTGGTAATGTCAGTGGTACCTGAATATTTAACTCAGATGCTTGATTTGATGTATAGGTTTCTGTGTTCTTTTTTTCTGATTGTTACAGGAACTACAAAGTTATCCTGTAGTATAGGCACCCAAGTTTTGTTTGCATACTGTCCTTCTGTTTCTTTCTTTTATTTTTTTTTTTTTTTTTTTTTTTACTAATACAGTATTTTAGGATCTTCCTGTCAAGATGTCAGCAAAAAGATACTCCATAGTACAGACTTTCAGAGTTGGACTTTATCTCTGTTTTCCATCTGAGAGTTTTCTCAATGCTTCTGAATGAAAACAAGCTTCAAAGAATTAAATTTTCACTCCAAGATTATGATATTTGATTATATAACCCTTGATTTTACTGTAAAATGCCATAATGGTAACAGTCATCTTACAATTTCTCCTATGTACAAAGAAAAGCCTAAATTGAATCTTCTTGAATGTATCTGATATTTATTTGCATTTAAATTTGTCTAGTGTCAGAATTAGAAGGAAAACCTCAGAAGAACAGTAGCCGGAAGATATGTTTAAGATCCTCTGAGGAACCTTAAGAACCTTTGAGAAAATTTATTTGGTTTACGTTGTAACAATTTGGTAGTGGGGTTGGCTACAAGTGTATCTTCTGCTAAAAGATACCAGAAGCTTCCCCCATGTCCAACAGAGCCAATGCCAGCTGGTTCCAAGCTCGACCCACCACTGGCCAAGGCCAAGCTCATCAGCAATGGTCGTAGCATGTCTAAACTAACATATTTAAGAAGAGGAAAAGGTTACTGCACGGAACCATCGCATCTAGAAAGAGGAGTGAGAATATGGAGGTGAACAGTGGAGCATATATCAATCTGCATCCTGGGGAGGACCCCGTGCTGGAGCAGGGGGATGCCTGAAGGAGGCTCTGACCCCTTGTTGTGCCTGCCTTGGAGCAGGCTCCTAGCAGGACCTGTGACCCTGTGGAGAGAGGAGCCCATGCTGTGGCTCAACAGGGGACCTATGCTGATGTAGTCAGCTCCTGAAGGATGCACCTTGTGGAAAGGACCCACACTGAAGCAGTTAATGAAGAACTGCAGCCCTTGAGAAGGACTCACACTGAAGAAGTTTGTGAAGGACTTTATCGGTTGTATCTCGTGAATGGGACCCCACATGAGCAGGGTGGGGAACGTGAGGAGGAAGAAGCAGCAAAGACAATGTGCAGTGAATAGACTGCAACCCCCATTCCCTGTAACCCTGTGCCATTCAGGGGGATGAGGTGTAGAAATTGGGAGTGAAGTTGAGCCCGGGAGGAAAGGAGGGGTAGGGTGAAGGTGTTTTGAATATTCAATTTTATTTCTCATTATCCCACTCTTATTTGATTGCAAATAAATTAATTTCCCCAAGTCAAGTCTGGTTTGCCTGTGACAGTGATTAGTGTGTGATCTCTCTCTGTCCTTATCTCAACACACAAGGTTTTTGACATATTTTCTTTCCCCCTGTCCACTTGAGGAAGGGGATCAACAAAGCAGGTTGGTGGGAAGCTAGCAGCCAGGCAAAGTTAACCTACTACAGCAAGCCAGGGCATATTTAAGTAACGTGTTGAGTGTACTCTGTCTCACTGCAGAAAGTACTGTTGCATTTAAAGTACTTTATCTTGCATACAAATTATCTCCAGAAAGCCCAAAGAACATTACTCTTTCAAAAATTCATATTGAGTCAAACTGAAGACCAGTCCAATTCTGTGGACACATGTTGACATGTTATATGAGATTGATCAGATATTTTTAATGTTTTCCATGAAATAGTATCCATTTATGAAAAAGGACATAGGATTTTTTAAGCAGACAAGAATCTATTTTGTCTATGCTTTAAGCAGATATGGTTTAATCTTCTCACAACTCCAGCAGACTAGGAGCTGCTGAGTGAACACAGTAACCGCAGCCTTGAGCATGAGCTAGTGGTATTGAAGGTGAACCAATTCATGCTGCAAGTGAAGACTATGAAGTGAGATTTGGATAGCTACATTAACATGGGTTCTGGCTGATTTAAAACATGAACAATCATACTGAGGAAAAATGTCTTAAAATTTTAGAGGATTAACCTCTTTCAAAATTTTTTCTGCTGCACAGGTGGACATCTTCTGTACCAGGACTGACTTTAAATCAGTTAACCAATTTGTTGGTTTGGGGTTTTTTTCCAGAAAGTGGTAAAATGAGAACTTGGAGATAATAAAATGTAATGAAAACTGTAATGATGTGTTTATAGTGTATTTCATTCTTCAGATCCTACAGACTGTAATACTGCACACAGCTTTCTATGAATAAATGGAGAATTGAATGACGCATAAGTCTAAGGTTAGGCTCTATGCTGATTATTAAGACATTGAAAGCCTATCTTCAGTTCTGTTCATTGAACTTATTAGTTAAATTTTGTGCCATTTTTAGGGTCCTGAAAATTTTCATTCTGATTTGTTTCCTGCAAAAGTATGCTCTCTTTATGTTACAACACATACTTTGCATGCTGTCTTTAAGAAGCATACAGTAAGTTCCAATGACTTCCTTGCACACTGTTTTTAGAACTGCATTATTTTCCTTGTTCCACAAGACCTTCAAAAGCAATTCATTCTTAAGAAAATTGGTGGAATAGTTCTAATGTTCTGAATACTAAAAGCCCCTGGTATGGAATCCTGTGTGTCCTGGGTTCAGCTACAGCAGTCATTTTTTCTCCTTCTTAGTAGCTGGTGCAGTGCTGTGGTTTTGACTTTCAGTCTGGGAACAACGCTGATAACACCGATGGTTTTAGTTGTTGCTAAGTAATGTTTACTCTGACCAAGGACTTTCTCAGTCTCATGCTTTGCCAGAGGGGAGGGGAAGCCAGGAGGAAGCAGAGGCAGGACACCTGACCCAAACTGGCCAAAGGGGTATTCCATACCACAGCACGTCATGCCCAGTATAGAAACTGGGGGGAGTTACCCGGAAGGCCCAGATCGCTGCTCGGGTCGGGCTGGGTATCGGTCGGCGGGTGGTGAGCGGTTGTGTCCTTTTCCCTTGTTATTCCTCTTATCATTATTATTGGTAGCAGTAGTGGTTTGTATTATACCTTAGTTACTGGAGTGCTGTTATCTCAACCCGTGGGGGTTACATTCCTCCAATTCTCCTCCCCATCCCTCCGGGAGCGGGGGGAGGAAGGAAGAGGGGGGGGGTGTGAGCGAGCGGCTGCGTGGTTCCAAGTTGCCAGCTGGGCTTAAACCACGACACTGTGCAATAAATTATAGTATCGAATTCAGGATATATTATTTGTTTTATAATTCACATAATTAAACATGTATTTATCTGTGCATCCCATTGCTATTGAAATGTCACAAAATATTATTTTTTTCCCAGATAGCATTACATTTTTTACATTTTCATAGGCGGACAGATTAGGACAATCTTTTTTATTTTAAAATTATAGTCAGCCATGCAATCAACAGATAAAAGGCCTCTAGATATCTCTTGGAAGTTCTGTGTAAGTGTAATCCTAGCTGACATTTAACAGATTCCCTGTCAGATTTTAACGTTTTATCTTTTTCCTCTGAGGTTATTTTTAAAGTATGGCTATAAAAACTCTGCGCTGTATAGAAAGCTTATTTGTAACTGGAATAGTGCCACAAACAACATATGTAGGTGCGGAACATATTGCAGTACTCCATAAATATGAAGCATTTATTAGAAGAAATCTTATTACACATATGATTTAACAACACTTTGCTTTTTACAATGTAAGAGTCTGTATACAAAAAATATAAATTATTAATTATCTAAGCTACTGCATTAATACTAGATTTTGTGACAAATTTTAAAAGGATCTCTATTGAGATTTCTGTGAACATAGTGTGCATATGTAGGTAAATTTACCTAAACCCCATGTATCTGTTTGTGTACCAAGAATGTCTAGAAATTCTTATTCTAAGGTGATCAGTATTTCCTCTATTTGGCAGTCCATTATTGTAAAGATTTTGGTGGATAAACCTAGCTAATTTTTCAGAGTGGAACCAAATCATGATAGCCAACTGAAGAGACAACCAGTTGAACTCTGTGTAAAGGTCTGCTGCATAGGGGTTCCCCAACTTTCATGTATCACAACATTCTTCACCTTGCTCTACTTATAGAAGCCAAGCCATTGCACAGACCAATATGCTGGGGAGCTAAGATAGGACCCATTGACTAAACACAAATGGCCCTGTGTTGGGTGCAGGTGCTGAGGTGTCGGCAGAGGGGAGAGCTTCAATGGTTGCTTCTCTGAGGAAGGGCCAGGGCTGCCCCATTCCAGACACAGGTGGATCCAGCAGAAAATGGACCTACTGCAGGACACAGCTGAGCTCAGCAGACGAGATAGTGGCACCCTGGGGAAAATGTGTTTAAGAAAGGGTAAACACTGCAGGGCAGTGAGGAGCACAGTGCTGGGAATGTGAGCAGCTAAAAGAAGTTGGGAATGAAGGAGCGAAGTTGAGCTTGGGAACAGGTGGGGGCAAAAGCGTCGTTTTAATATTTTGTCTTTGTTTATCACTACCCAAATCTATTTTAACTTGCAATAAATGAAATTAAGTTTCCTCCAGTCAAGTGTCTTTTGCCCATGACAACAACTGGTGAGTGATCTCCCTGTTTTTATCTCAATCCACAAGCTTTTTCCTCTTGTTTTCTTTTCCTACCGTGTTGACAAGTGAGAGAGCGGGTTTGCTGGCATCAGACTATTAAGCTGGGTTAACTCTTCATGATCAGTGGAACACATGTCTGCACTCAAACCAATCATTTTAGTCCCCCTTCATTCTGAAAGGAGTCAATGAGGCATTTTAAAGGTATTGAGCTGGTTTTCACCTTATTTTAACATTGGTTAGATAGATTGCCTCCTAAAAGTGCTTCTTTATTTTATTTTTTGTTTATTTATTTATTGGCTGTAAAATAAAACTGAGGAGGAATAGCTCTGATTTTAGTTGCAGACTTTATGAAATGTCGAGCCTTGCTGCACCATGAAGTATGGCTTCATGAATAGCTCCCATATTCTACCTCCATATCAAAGTCCCATTACATTATTTGCAACAAGGCCATGTGGCCACAAGTGCTGTTGGGCAAGTAAGTAAGCAAGAGCAGCCAAAACTGACGCCTCTAGGACTTCAGTACCATATGTCAGAGCCCTGGGCCCTGTGCTGGGGACTCAGCTGCTTGTGCTCAAGCTGGCTCTGATCAGATGCTTCTGAGTGGCCTTGTATCAGACTGTGGTGAAGAAAGCTTTGCGGGAAAAAATTGTGAGAAGTAAGGATCTTAATCCTCTTAGCTTCATTCAAGTCCAGGCTCTATTGATGGCTGTGTCATGTAGCAGATATGCCTGTGCCTGTCTGCGCATTATGCTGATCCTGCTCTTGACCTATTGACCTGAATTCCTTGCCTGATCCTCAGACCTGCCTCATTGCTATGGACTTTTCTGGCCATCTGGCCTTTTGGCTGATTGAGGGTACTGTCACCACACTTGCTCAGTGACCCTTACTCAGAGTCTGTGGGACTGCACTGCTTTTGGAGGCCACCATCCTTCCTACCTTGGGCCACCTGTAGTTCATCTACCCTTACAGAGCAGCCCACGCTTTTTGCTCCCTGATGCTGGGATGGGCATCTTCAGAAAGTGCTGTTATTCTTTTACAAAGTATTTTGATGTATATGCTGTGGTCCGTGTGAGTGTTTTGAAATGCACTGTATAGATAAAGTCACAATGTCTATACTTACAAATAAATGCAGTTAGGGGCAAATCCTGAGTCCAGAGATCTGATAACACGAGGCATGAGACTGGAGTGTATACTGCTTAGTGGCAGCTCCCTCTATAGCAGATTTTTTTTGACAAAGTTAGTTAAAACAGAGATGGGAAATAAACTAGCAATTAGATGGTGGAAGTAATTAGGAATACAAATATTGCTCTCCCTAGTCCTCTTACATTTAGCAGCAGAGACATACATTTCCCTGAGACAAGGCAGACTGAACCTCAAACACATGGAGGGTTATAACACTTCCTACCTGTTTTCAAAACTCTTAGGGGAGGAGATCTGTGCTTAATTACATCTGTCTGGATTACACTATGGAGGCATAAAAATAGTAATAATAGTAAATAATAGTAAAATAGTAAATAATAGTAAAAAAAATACTCTTAAATCAAGTATTACTTGTCATTGTAGGTGTATTGATTGTATAGAGAATAATTATTATTATGAGAGCCCTACTGTTTTGACTCTTTATCTGAGCCAAACTAATTCCTATTCCCTGGTGCCATGCACGTAAATGAAATAGCCTGCCTTGGCAGGCTCTTGGTTTAAAAGCAAAAGCTTCACTGCCTGTAAGTCAGTGTTAACATTAGTGACAACTCTGACAGAAACAGAAATAGATCCTAGTGCGACACCAAAGTTTCTGTTTCATGTTTCAAATTATGTTAATGGTCAGACTCCAATAAATAGTAAACACCTCTTATATTACAATATGTTTTATTACAATAAGCTCAAAATTATAGAATGCTATTGATATTGAATAAGTAGAGTTGAATTTGGGAATAGCAATAAATAACTAATCAACAGTAAAACGTTAGAAGGTGATTAAATAGTCATTCAGGCTTATGGTTTTGATATTAGAAAACTATTTCTTAAGCTGTTTCTTTTCCAAACCAGAAGCTCTAAAATTCAGTGCAACCTTGACAAAATAAAATCTAAAATAGGCAGTTATCATTTTTATGACTTTATTTTCATTTCATAGTTTTATATCTAACAAGTTCCTTCTGTCACATATTTCTGTACAACTGGACTTTCAGTCACATTCATATCACATTCAAGAAATACCATCACAACTTTTCTAGTTATTTTTTGATAATTCTACATCCCCCTGACATTTTTATTTTCTTTCTGCTTCTGTGTAAGAAAATAGGGCATGGAGAGTAAAATTCCTGAGGTTTTCTCTGTAATTAGCAAAGGATAAGAAGCTATTCTATGTACAGAGCACTTAAATTAGATGCCTGCTCTCAGTAGCTCTTTGGAGGAATATATCTGCACTGCCTATATGAGAATCAATGCAGACTAGCCTTCTAATTTAGGTACATATATTTGGAATTCATCTGCCCTACTTTAGGTGTCTTAGAAGCATACAAGTCTTAATTAGTAACTCTGGTCTCACTTTGTAAAAGCCTTAAATGACAATTCACTGCATAGGAAAGGGACGATGAGTTGGTCTTTAGCAGAAAAAACAGTATCTTTTTTCAAGCTGCAGAAGGATCTTGGGGTTACCAAGAGTTAGATCTGAAGAATCTCTTGGACAACACACTCGAATATCCTCATCTCTTTAATAAAATTACAGTTCCTGATGAGGTGCATATAATATTTCCAGTGGACAAGACAACGTAATATACATATAGCTATGGTTAAATGCAGATCGAATCACATACATTAATAATATACTGATTTTGTGTACTTTGATTAATTATACTATTATTTAGATACACTTTGATAAAACATCATGATTCCTTGTGATACATACTTCTGAATGGTCATGGGTAGTGTCTACATGTAAATTATATGTACAAATTTCCATTATAGGCACTAGAATTCTGGGACTCAGTTCACTTGCCTAATGAGATATGGCAAGGGCCATTTGAGTTCTAAACTATCTTTTCTAGCCTCCAGCTCCTTCTACATGGAGACATGGATTTCCCATCTGTTATCTCAGATAATCTAAGCAACTTCAAATAGCACTACAGGCAATTATAAGGCAGCAGATCACACTCACAGTCTGTGCAGCCTGGAAGGTAATTCATCACACTAGCCATTATGGGTTAGGTTCACTTGTCTATTCACTGTTGCTGCCCTGGGATTTCTGAGAAATACTCGCCTGAGTGATATAGGACCTACAAGATACCTGTGACAACCTGGAGCAGCTGGAAACTTGAAGGATAGCTAGGATACCTCAAATATTACAAGACCCTTTTTTAGGCAAATAAATCAAGCTTTATATGTCTACTTTAGAAGCATGAGAATTGTTCTGTAGCCTCCACTAATTAATGTTCATTCACTGCATTGGGATCTTAGACACCTAAATCACATGATAACACCTGTATTGGGACACTTATGATTAGATCTCTGAAATGGAAACAGAATTCTTTCTCCTTAAAACTGAGTGTATTGGGTCTGGCTGAGATTGAATTCATTTTCTCCATAGCAGCCCTCACAATGCTGTGCTTTATATTGGTAGCTAGAAAGGTGTTGATAATACACCAGTGTTTTGACTACTGCTAAGCGGTGCTCGCACAGCATCAAACATTCCCCTCACTTCAGGCAGTAGGCTGGGAGTGGGCAAAATCTTAGGAGGGGACATAGACAGAACAGATTACCCAAACTGACCAAAGGAATATTCTATACCCTATAATGTGTTCTCAGCAATAAAAGCTAAGAGAAAGGAGTTGGAAGCAGGGGCATTTGTTATGTATGGTATTTATCTTCTGGAACAACTGTAGAAAAGAACATGCACCTACAGTTGAAATTCCTTTGTAAAAGCCATCTTATCTTCAAACAGTCATTGGAATTAGGTTCATAGAAAGGATGCCCAATTTTATTCCACAGATAACCATGCACTAAATGCAGTTCCCTTTAGTTGATTCTGATGTGGGAATGGTATTCTGTGGCAGAATGGCAGAGTGGAAAATGGGGATGTATTCCTTCGCTCATCTTCTCCACAGCAAGACTTATCAGAACCTGACTTAATGTTTTAATAAAACACTTACAGTTTGTTAATTTCAAATTACACCAGATTCCTAGAGACCTTACACTTTATTAAAAGTATCTGCCTGCTTGTTTGATTTTTTCTTCCCTAAAGCAGTGCTCAGACAAGATTGATTGACAAAACTGCGAAATATGCTTACTGTAGTTATCTGCATTCTCCTCAGCATCAGAAGCAGAAATTAATTTATCAAGAGCACTGGCTTTGTCTACATAGCCTAAGGTAGAAACTCTAGGTATTCCTAAGGCTGAACAACTTCGGCCAGGGATGCAAGTCAGAGGACTACAGAGAAAGAAGGTAAAAGACAGATTTAATGCTGTATGACTAAGTAATTTAACTGAAAGAAGAACATTTTTTTGTTCCTTCCTGAATTATGATTTTATTAATTCTTTTTATATTTTTTTGTAAACAATAACAATGTAAGGTAAAATTCTTAAACACTCCTAGAAGCAAAGGCTGGAAGCTAACTTCCTCTTTTTCAGTACAGAACTTCTAAGTCACCATAATGCAGCATTATGTTCATTCTGACTCATTCTCTTAACAGAAAGGCATGACAGTGTTCTCTCTTTCAGTACACTGGACATCTACAATAACACTAACAAGATTTTTTGCTAAAATTGTCCTTCAGAATATTAGTTGAGACTGATTACATTATATGAGGGGAAAAAGTCTCCGTAATTCACCCTTGATAAGCGACTTCATTTATATGCAGTGAGTAGAGCTATTTCCCTGAAATTCGGAGCATTTGTTTAAAAATAAAGGTAATTAACATTTAATTTCATATGGAAACATACAGTAAAATACAGGTTTTTGAAACCATCTAAATTTTTACTATGTGATACTTACATCTGTTAATAAGATTTTAATAGCGCCTTTCTAATTTGCATCTTAGTAAATGAACTAGAGTTAGGCAGTCTCATATTAAAAATTGTATGTTTTGAGATGAATGTATAATAGAAGAAAATCTGCTAGATATAAATAAAATACAGCACATACTAGGAGAACAAAAATTGCAGTTATTCAGAGCAGTCTACTTATGCCTTACAACACCTCAAAGATACTACAGAATGTATTTCTATATCTACAGAGATGCACACACACATATTATGTCTGCATATATCATGGTCCATCAAGTTTCAGCAATGCACCTTTGCTAGCGAACACCTGTTCTAGACACTATGGACCTAGATAAGACAGATCATTTACGTGCTAAATCCGTCAAGTATTCAGCTGTTCATTATCTTTTGGCCTTATAAAACACACCCAGTAATTAAACCGTAGCTATATAAGATCTTTACCAACACTTTTCTTCTTCTCTTAAGATAGATGCAGCTGTCTTTTCAGTGTGATTGTACATTATTTTTTTATTATTATTTATTTAAATTTGTAACTGTTAGACTACCTGTATTTTGTTTTGTTAAGCCAATTTAAAATTGTCTCTCGTTTCCTTTCTGAAAAGCTAAGCATACTGCATATGATAGATATATTGATCTTATGGCAAGTATGGCACATTTTTGAAAAAAAAGAGACACTTGATTATTCACCTGAGTGTCAAATCTTCCTGTTTCATTTTTGACTATTCAGAGCTGACAACTTCAGGAGCATGATTCTAAACTGATTTCATCTTTCCAACACACGTGACAGTGTCAACTGCTTCTTTCCACTTATCTGATGTTATGTCTCATGGAACTCTACATATTTAATGCTTTTGTAAAGAACTAGGATGAATGTACACTAATATCTGTCCATCTTCGTGGTGGACCTTAACAGACAAACTGTCTGTTGACCAGTTACATTGTATAGGAAAGATAACTGCAGACAGGCATTGCACTAAATATCATAAATGACAGAGGAAAGGGTTCATGATCAGAATACCTTTGAAAGAAAACAATGAGAAATGAAACAGTATCTTGTATCCTTGTGTACAAATGTCTTGCTTCTGTGTTTGCAATGCTGCTTATTTTTTGAGATATGTATTCTATACACATACTTTATTTCTTTCTGTGTTCATACTCCTTCCATGTTAAACTTCAAGCTAAGTATAACAGTTTTAGAATGTTCTCCTACTCTGTCCATGTACTGAAGAAAAAATATTTCATTAGAGAACACATGTCTTGATGACTTCAAATACAGATGGATAAACAAAAAAATCAAACCATCAAGTGTTAACAAATGAGACTTCACTAACAAATTCTAGTAAAAAAAAAAATCTCATTCAATATTATGACTTCTGGCATCCAATATGATGATACCGATAGGCAACATTTTGAAAATGAGACATGATTGTTCAATTTGTATCTTAGTGGACAGGGAAGTAATGTTCAAAATTATGATGAAGCAGATGTTATAACTGTATGTTCCAATAAAGAAGAACCTGCAGAATACTTATTTTATTACATGTCTTTTCTGGAAAGTATTCATTCTTCCATTTCTAGTAAATACATCAGTAAACTAAATATTTCAGATCTTTTGGGTATAATTAGGGAGACAGTTTTCGTAAGATCTCAGTAAAGTAATCACTACAAACAGGATTGCAGTGAAGAAATAATTCAGTGTTTTGCCAAGTGATTATTATGTCAATGGCCATAGTTATAACTGCTATTGAGCCTATGGCAGGTTTAAGCCACAGGAGATCTCGACATATGTGACAGCATGCCATTTAGAAGTACTGCCCAGATGTTATCCTTGGGGAAGGTTTCATTTTGGCTCTTCTCAACATTAAGGAAGTGTTGAGAAATGCAGTTTACAAATTGAGCAGTCCTCAGCTCTTATATGCACTTCTGTCTGAACTTATTATGACTCTTCCATTTATGTTTGATAAAGCTGTGTTTGCTGTTCTGCTGAAGTTATTAGATATTCCTAACATTGTGCAGTGATATTGCTAATAGAGAAAAATTCCATTCAATGTATTTTCAGTACATCACAGGATCAATTACAGTTGAGCTGGAGTTCATGCCTCTGGCACATACTCCCAATTTCTGCAAGTGCCAAGCTTGCAGTCATTTGATGCACTCAAATCTGTATCATCATGATCTTAAACATTACCCATAGGAACCAAAATTATGAGCAAACATTAGACACCCCCTCCTGTCTTGACAATGAATCTTGACATGAGAAGGCTGTAATTTGGAAATTCCGTAAGATATTTAAAGCACCACAAACAACACTCAGCTCTTAATCTGTTCTAAATACAGATAGTGTTCAGAGACAAGAACTGTCTAAAGACATTGGTTTTTTCAAGGGTTGTATTATGATGGGCTATGGGAAAAGAAATATTTAAAAATACTCCTCTGAAAGAAACATTGCACACCTAAATTACAGATTAGAAACTTCCCCACTTAAAAATTACAATACAATAAATAAAATAAAATAAAA
>NW_009911347.1:26884-36973 GCF_000696875.1 Nestor notabilis | reverse complement strand
CTTTAGGGTCCCTTCAACCCAAACCACTCTGGGATGATGGTTAAACAGCAATGAAAAGTGTGCAGACTTGAGTTTACAGTCGCTTTCCTGGGCAAGCAACTGCAGAGATTTCCCTTCTCTATGGGGCCCAGTTGAGTCAGGCTCAGTGATGTTGGTTCCCCGATGCTTTATTCTCACCCCATTACAGCGACCTGCACCCCTCAGTGACTGGGACCTACTTCAAAGCAGTAAAACCTGTGTACTTGATAGCTCCTTGTGCATCAAGGGAGTATGTCGAGCTCTGTCTATATGCCTGCATTCTTGCAAGAGCACCCTGGTGTTTTCTTCCTTGTAGAAAACCAAGGAAAACATTTTCAGTATATTCAAGAGAAAAGCTGGTTTGCTTTGTATTCAGGAACAGTTCACAAGTCTGGGGCCAGACTTTTCAGTGTGCTGAGCATCTCTAGTCTCCAGCAAGCTGCAAACTTTGTCTTCTAATGCTGGGTAAAGGCAAACAATCCCAAGTGCCGTATCAAAAAGCCAATGGGTCATTATTGTTCCTCCAAAAAGCTTCATCCTTCCTGGGAGTATTTTCTTGCCCAGTTGTTTTGCTGTGACGGGGGTATGTGATCCATGCAGGAGGATGTGCTCTTCATTTTGCTTCTGGTTTTGATGGGAATTGTACTTGTTCTGAAAATGGCAATTGTTGGCAAAGCACATCGATCCGTGTCTGAAAGCTGCTGGGTTTCTTCTCCCATTGGCTTGCTTCCAGCTGCAGCAACCACCTTCACTCCTGCTCTTTTTACTTGCTTATGCTTCCTTCCTGAGCACTGTCCAAGGGAAGAGCTTTCAGGTCTGATCTAATCCTCTTTCACACCCAGAGCTTCATCACACCTGGCAGGTGCTGGGAATCCAGCCAGGTCAGAGGTACCAGGCTTGGACCAAGGCTCTCCTGTGAATGTAATCCTGCAGTCAAAAGAGCTCTGTAAGGCCCTGAGCATCATGATATTCATGTGTCACTGTTACCACTCCATTCTCCCACTGGAGACACTCTCCCCTTGATTACCTCATTAAATCAATAATGACGGATTTTCTCAGTTCATTTTTCCTCTTTCTTCTTTACCTCCTTTCCCACCACCCCTTCCCAACACTTCCCATCTCTGGTGACTGGTCCTTGTCATCACCCTTCCCTTTGCATCCAAGCCCCATTTTCATCGCAGGACTCTAATTCATACAATTCCTGCCGGTTGCTTTGCTTAATTGTCTCATTTGTAATATTCCATCTTCTTTCCCCTTCAGTTCGTTCAGAATACCCAGGCTGGTGAAAATAAATATGTATTTTTAATTTTAAGCAGCCTAATTTAATTTCTTTTTAATACAGGAAGAGTATTAATCAGGACCGCTGCTGAATCCAAGGCACATCAAGTCTCAGCCAGGAAAATAACATGTGTTGCTCAGTTTCACACCCCTCTTGTCACTTCATTTTTACATGAAAAGCTCTGAAATTGTCTGCCTAAGGTTCAGGTATTCAGAGGACTTCCCATACTCTCCGGGGGTGAGGAATAATCAAGGAGAAGTGGAGGCAGAGTGAAAGACAGAGGGCTCTGACAGGGTTTTCTTCTCAAAGTCAAGGAACAGCCTGCTTTTAGGTTGTAGTAGTGCCACTTAGTGAAAGACTTACTTCCCAAATGTCTCCCATGGACAATTTGCCTCTGCTACTGCTATCCCCAGCACTCCTTGTGCCTTTTCTCCATCACTGGTTTTATCTCACCCACTTGAAATAAGCCTTCAAACAACTGTTCTCGCCGTACCACTACCTGTGAATCACCACCAAAAACCTTCTGGCTGCTTCAAGAGACTCTTTCAGTTTACAACAGGCTTGAAGGTTTTACCAGCTTGGTATCAAGGCTTTTCTTAGAAGTCTTTTACTATCTTTCATCTTCCAGCTGAGACTTCAGAGTATTTGATACATATCCCAAAGGGAATCATGGGCTGCTGCCTGTTTCACTCCAGGGGGAAATGTGAATCTCCAGGGGAGCAATAATTTATCCTCTAAAAGCATTTCCAGGAATGTGCAGAAATTCAGAAGGTTTATAGACAGACTCTGCTGGTAAAGACAAGTTTTTTCTGAGTCACATCTTAGAGACCCCTCTGTGCTGGTCTGTGACTCCCCCTGATCCATCAGTTATAACCCTGTTGTGCCTAAGGACACCAGCCTGGTGGTCCATGGCCATTTCTGTATTCAAATGAATTAATTCATTTTCCTTTGTGCACTGATTGCAGACAAAGCAAGACATTCATCTCTTCTCTACACTTCTTTTTCTCTCACTTCTCCCATGCTTAAACTCTTCTGACTGTTCTCTTGTTGGCTGACAGCTCACCCCATTGCACGAAGTCCCCCCACACCTTCAAGTCACATCAGTCCCAGGCCACAAACCCTCCAAATGTTGCTATCTGGAGGGTCTTTGGTGGTGAGATGCATCCTACCCTGTCCCAAAACCTCGCTTTATAAATGACAGTAAAAGCTAACATAGGGAGTGCGGGGCAAGAAAGACTTGCCAGGTGAAGCATTGAATCCCAGAATGGTTTGGGTTGGAAAGGACCTTAAGATCATCCAGTTCCAGCCCCTTGCTGTGGGCAGGGACACCTTCCACTGGAGCAGGTTGCTCCAAGCCCCTGTGTCCAACCTGGCCTTGAACACTGCCAGGGATGGGGCAGCCACAGCTTCTCTGGGCACCCTGTGCCAGCGCCTCAGCACCCTCACAGGGAAGAGCTTCTGCCTCAGAGCTCATCTCAATCTCCCCTCTTTCAGGTTAAAGCCATTCCCCTTGTCCTACATGGATCAGGTCTCAGGTACTCGAATAGTTATCATCTGATGGCTGTTCTTTCCTTAGCAGGACATACTCCTCCCTTCTCTGCTCTCACACTTCCTTCACCTCTCGTAGCAAACCCCAGAGCTGATTTTCCAGCTGTAGCATGCTAAAAATACCCACCTGAGATGTTTCCAGCCAGTTTCTCAAGGTCTCCCAAAGCTGTCATTCCTGATGGCAGTTCACCCTGCTGTGTCTGAGAACACAAGGTCTGAAACAGGGTGGGAGGTGTCAGGATCACTGCAGGAGCTGGAATGATGTTCCTGCAACTCGCCTGCATCCAGCGTCTGACCCCTTTAGCAGCTTCAGGTGGGTTTTGCAGTATTCAGATGGGGGTCTGCTTTGAAAGACCTGTCTGGACAATTGTGACACTGTCGCCAGGGATTCTCACATAGCTGCTAAACCGTAATATCTTGTCTGCATTTATCCAGCTTTGCACTAAACCTGCAAAACTCCATGTCAGTGCATGATCCAGTAAGACATGAAGAAATTTATTTGAGTTGCTAGAAGGTTTCTATTTACCAGAATGTGACCAAAAGCTCCAGTAAATCCCTGTGCCTGGTGTATGTAGGACAGATAGAATCATAGAATCAGAGAATAGTTTGGGTTGGAAAGGACCTTAAGATCATCTAGTTCCAACCCCCCTGCCATGAGCAGGGACACCTCACACTAAACCATGTCACCCAAGGCTCTGTCCAACATGGCCTTGAACACTGCCAGGGATGGAGCATTTACCACTTCTCTGGGCACCCTGTGCCAGCGCCTCAGCACCCTCACAGTAAAGAACTTCTTCCTTAGATCCAACCTGAACTTCCCCTGTGTCAGTTTGAACCCATCACCCCTTGTCCTATCACTCCAGTCCCTGATGAAAAGTCCCTCTCCAGCATCCTTGTAGCCCCCTTCAGACCCTGGAAGCTGCTCTGAGGTCTCCAGCAGCTTCTCTTCTCCAGGCTGAACAGCCCCAACTTTCTCAGCCTGTCTCCATACGGGAGGTGCTCCAGCCCCTGATCATCCTCGTGGCCTCCTCTGGACTTGCTCCAACAGCTCCATGTCCTTTTTATGTTGAGGACACCAGAAGTGGACACAATACTCCCGGTGAGGTCTCACAAGAGCAGAGCAGAGGGGCAGGATCACCTCTTTCGACCTGCTGGTCACACTTCTTTTGATGCAGCCCAGGATACCCTTCTTTTGATGCACTGCTCTTTTCTTTCCACCTCTGCTTCCCAAGACTCCCTCCCAAGCTGTTTTATGGTTACATAGTGGGCTGTGCACCATTACCAGGAGGTAATAGGAATAGCCACTGTTAAACAAGGTATATATTTACTCAGGGAACTACTCCACTTCACAATAGCAGTGACTGTCATGTAGAAGTGCCTAAACTGTGCTCCATGTTTTTAGAACATCAGTTCCTGTCATGTTATCTCTGTGTGTTGTATTTATGCATTTTGATTTCTCATTGTATTTGATGTTCTTTTACTGTGCTGAACACACTGATAGTGCTTGTATAAGTCAGCCATGAAGGTATATGAGCTCTTTGACTCCCCCCTGTGAAAATGACTCCCAAAGTGTATTATAGTGAGTTTGGGAAGAATGTCAGTTCCAGACAGATGGGCCCTCTCCCTGCTGCAATGAATCAGACTGGAAAGGCTATTTGAAAGGCAATTTTGTGCCCTTGTGTGTTTCATACATCTTAGGAGTGCAGATGGAAGGACATTCACTCTTCTACTGGATCCATCACACCCATTTGGAGGGGTAGGTGATTCTTGGCAGACTACTTGCTTTTGCGTTATGTTTGAATGCTTTGGGAGGGGGGCTACAGGGGTGCCAGAGAGAGACTCTTCATCAGGGACTGCAGTGATAGGACAAGGGGTGATGGGTTCAAACTGAAACAGGGGAAGTTCAGGTTAGATATAAGGAAGAAGTTCTTTACAGTGAGGGTGCTGAGGCGCTGGAACAGATTGCCCAGAGAAGTGGTAAATGCTCCATCCCTGGCCCAAGAGCTAGAGCTGGCACAACCACCGTCATATCCATCCAGAGAGTGTGTGCCCACGGGGACAACAAGCTCACCCAGCCCTAATGCACACATGGAAAACTCCTGGCCATGCTGAAACATCTGCAAGGTCAACTAAAGGAGCAGGAGGACTATTGTCATTGAAAGTCTTTGATGGCACTAGTTTGCTAGTAGCCAGGTTTGAAAGACATTCCATGGCTCCCAACTGTGTCAGTACCCCACTGTAATCACAGTGGCCACTGGCTCTCTTGAAGATACTTAGGAGGTGCTCCTAAAGGGCATTGTGTTAGCTGGACCCCAGATTTGTGGGTTATGACACTGAGATGCACACAAGGATCACATATAATAACCTTTTTCATCAGTCCAGGCTGTGTGATGCCTGGGGACAAGAGATGGAGGCTGGTGTGGGTGGCCTGAAA
Source organism: Nestor notabilis (assembly GCF_000696875.1). Lineage (NCBI taxonomy): Eukaryota > Metazoa > Chordata > Aves > Psittaciformes > Psittacidae > Nestor > Nestor notabilis. Next base: position 31,694 of record NW_009911347.1, on the reverse strand, counting down.
CAGAATTCAGATTAAAACAAAAACACACAAAAAAGGACCTTTTTTCCCCTCCTCTGAGTATTTTCTGTCGGGCAGCATGACCTTAGTGCTCTATTTTACAGCCTGTAATAAAGGACACGTTTTATTGAGTGTATGGGCAACAAGCCATCAGCCTGGTCTGGAGGTCTGAAGTCAGAAGGCACAGAGGGCAAGCATCCCATCTTTTGTTTACTTCCAGAGACACATCTCAGCACTGCAGGGACACTATTTGTTCCTTCGTGCTCAGGGGGAGCTGAACTAGAACTTGGCTTTTTTTAATGGCTTTCTCTAAATAAACTTTCTAAAGCCCTCACCCAGAAAAGGCTGTTCTGTGCATGTATTTTGACTAAACTCCTACTAATTCCAGGCAGCCCGAAGAAGAGAGAAACCTATTTAAAAACCTCAGTTAAGAGAGCTGTGACTAATCTGAGCTGACCTAATTAACCCAAAATGTTCTGTGTGGAAATTGTGGTGGATGCTGAATAAAAGGTCCAGGCTGAAAGCACATGAATGTCCTGTCTGCACTTTCATTCCCAAGGAGGCAGTCAGTTCTTCAAGTGTTATTTCTGGATTGGTATGCAGAGCTTGCACCTTGCCACCGGCTCCTTCCTGTAAGTAAGCTAAATGCTTTCACCTCACTGTGGATAAAGAACAGTTCTGCAGTTGACAGCAACAAATTCTCTTTTGACTAAGTAATATAACGAAGTATAAGGAAGAAGATCTTTACTGTAAGGGTGCTGAGGCGCTGGCACAGGGTGCCCAGAGAAGTGGTGAATGCCCCATCCCTGGCAGTGTTCGAGGCCAGGCTGGACAGAGCCTTGGGTGACATGGTCTAGTGTGGGGTGTCCCCGCCCATGGCAGGGGGTTGGAACTAGATGATCTTAAGGTCCTTTCCAACTCTAACTATTCTATGATTCTATTTTGTCTGTGTGTGATGTCTTCACAGGAAACAGTTGTCCTTGACTCCGTTATAACGGGGGAGATAGATACAGTCAGTGCAGTTAGTGGATCGTTGCAGAGTGGGGTACAATTCCTCAGTCATCGAGAATAGGGGTCTCAAAATGAAGTGGGTCAGGTGGACCCTGGACTACCTTTTGTTTTCACCACTGACTATACAGGGAACCTCTAAGCAATGAGCTGTGGTATAAATGGTTCACAAGATGACCAGGCCAGGTTGGACAAGACTTTGAGTAACCTGAAGGTGGAAGGTGTCCCTGCCCGTGGCAGGGGGTTAGAACTGGATGGGCTTTAAGGTCCCTTCCAGCACAATCCAGTCTGTGATTCTGTGATTCTAAGAGTGGGATGAATCCTGCCCTATGTATCAGGACTCAGTAATTCCTGGGGTCTCAAGCTGGTTCTCAAATGAGAGAGAGTAGGGAGAAATCTTGTCCATGAAGAAGCAAGTTTGCACCTTGCCAAGGAGATGATAGTAGAAGATCAGGGAAGTGAGTTTAACTCTCTTTAAGCTGTTTAACACACTGCACAGTATGTTTTATATACAGGGAAGGAGAACTGGTGGAGTCAATAAAGATGTGTTTAAATAACATGAGAAAGTGACTTTCTCAATGTTGTGTGTGATTGAAGAACAGATAAACGCCCTGGGGAAGATGTGAGAGACCTTGGTTCCTTTGGTTTAGCAGCAGGGGACAAAAAAGTGACATTACACAGTTGTTATTCAAGGTGAATCTGCAAAACAAGGCACACCTTGGATTGGTGGATCAGACACAGATCTAGTCTGAAGCTCAGAGATATTCAGCGTCTATATGACAGTCAGGAAAATGGTGTTTGCCACAGACATTAAAGAAGGAGACAATAGAAAATACTGTGTTGGTTTGGTGGAGTTTGGAGTTACCAGCTGAAATGTGCAGGAGACAGAGGAAGTCCTGGGAGAATAAAAGTGGTGAGAAGGGGTCTGGGAACCCTCCAAAAAAGGAAACAGAATTGAAATCAAGAGTCTAGAAACTGAGAAGCACCATGATCTTAAACCCAGAAAAGAAAGATCTTAACCCTGTAATAGTAAATAGTGCAGAAAGGAGACAGATGTGATAAAGATCAACAAATAGGCATTCCCAGATCTATCCATTCCTTACAGATACAGTATATAGCATCTTCAGGGTATGAACATGGACATGAATCAGCATTTCTTTTTTAAGGAGAAATTACTGACCAGGATATAGTGACAGAACTGTTATTTGGGCTCCAATGGACAATGCAGGCTGTAATCAGCTTCTCTGAGAAATAACATCCCTGTTATTGTAATCACTGACTAGAGGCATTTGCAGTGCTAAGTTGTCCCTCCTTAGCGTAGGACAACATGATGAATGATGCTGTTTGAGCAGGAAACAGCGGAGAAGACACACTCTGACATTATCGATGCATCACTGATAAAGCCTTGTAGTTACAGTTCCGGAGTAGTTTTCAACATACATTGTTGAATTATGAAGTTATCTTTCTCCTCTAGGGTGGTGCCTTTACAGGGGCATCACCCACAGACAAGAGGACTTGATTCAACAGATAAACCATCCTCATTTAAAGATGAGACTTGATCCCAGTCTGCAGATACCGCTTCACTTATATGGAAGCTGAATATGTGTGAGTCAGGGTCCCCTGAGGTGATTTTCTCCTTCGAGGACAAAGTTGCAAAGGATTCCTGAAAAGAAATCCCATTCCTCATTATGGAGTGACACAGATGAGAAAGAGAATTCAGGGGAAACCCTGCCCACCTGGATTTGGGTGAGCTTTATTTTTCTTACCCAAAGATAGTTGGATAAAATCACATGTCAAATAAGGCAGGAGGATGAGACTCTGGGTAAACAACATATCTCACACCAGTCAGTACAGCACTAACTGTTGTCATGGCAGTGTGTGCTCACAGCCCAGAAAGCCAATGGTATCCTGGGCTGCATCAAAAGAAGCGTGACCAGCAGGTCAAAGGAGGTGATCCTGCCCCTCTGCTCTGCTCTTGTGAGACCTCACCTGGAGTATTGTGTCCAGTTCTGGTGTCCTCAACATAAAGAGGACACGGAGTTGTTGGAGCAAGTCCAGAGGAGGCCACGAGGATGATCAGGGGCTGGAGCACCTCCCGTATGGAGACAGGCTGAGAACATTGGGGCTGTTCAGCCTGGAGAAGAGAAGCTGCTGGAGACCTCAGAGCAGCTTCCAGGGTCTGAAGGGGGCCACAAGGGTGCTGGAGAGGGACCTTCATCAAGGACTGGAGTGATAGGACAAGGGGTGATGGGTTCAAACTAAGACAGGGGAAGTTCAGGTTAGATCTAAGGAAGAAGTTCTTTACTGTGAGGGTGCTGAGGCACTGGCACAGGGTGCCCAGAGAAGTGGTATAAATGTTCCATCCCTGGCAGTGTTCAAGGCCAGGCTGGACAGAGCCTCAGGCAATATGGTCTAGTGTGAGGTGTCCCTGCCCACGGCAGGGGTTTGGAACTGGGTGATCTTAAGGTCCTTTCTAACCCAAACCATTCTATGATTCTATGTGTGAGGCGGGAAGAGTTAAGAGACATAGCTGAAATAAAGCCAGCCTCCTTGTCCTTCCCCTGTTTTGGTGTGAAAATAGGTTCTGGCTGGGCTGGAGGGATGCCAAGATCACTGCAGTTATGGTCATGGACCAAACAGAGCAGGGGACAAAGACAGGCTTCCTCTTCTTTCGACCTTTATCCTTCTCATTTGACAATAGCTGAGGGAATCTCTGCTTGGGAAACAAGAATAATAATGCTTAATTTAATAATATTAATAATATTAATTCATAGTCATAGTAGTAATAACAATGAAATAATACCAATAACAACAGTAATACTATTAATAAGAGTTATAACATTAGTAACAGTAATAACAACAACAACAGGCATCTGCAGTGTTTATGAGAAAATGTGAGATCCTAAGCTACACTTTCCAGTTAGGATCATAGAACCATGGAACGGTTTGGGTTGGAAAGGACCTTAAGATCATCCAGTTCCAACCCCCTGCCATGGGCAGGGACACCTTCCACTAGAGCAGGTTGCTCCAAGCCCCTGTGTCCAACCTGGCCTTGAACACTGCCAGGGATGGGGCAGCCACAGCTTCTCTGGGCACCCTGTGCCAGCACCTCAGCACCCTCACAGTAAAGAACTTCTGCCTTAGATCTAACCTAAATCTCCCCTTTCTGGTTGTGAACTGTTATCTTTGCAAAGAGACCTCAATGTAACGGGTGACATTTGGGTGGATCTGCAGGCCAGTATATTGAAAACATATTGGTCTTTATTGAAAAGCATTATCAAATGTAGAGAAATGGGACTGCTCAAGGCTTGTGTTTCAACTTTGTGTTGCTTGTTGTCCAGGGACTTCAGCCTGTCAAGAAGACTAAACATACCCAGGCATGGGTGGCTGAATAATGCAACTGCACTTCCTACCAGCACTGTCAGAAAGCCATTTGTGTGCCTCTTCCTGGGATCCTTTCTTGCAAAAGCATCTCATCATCCCGTTTCTGGCAGGTGACGTGAGGTGAGGCTGCTGAAAGGGAAAAGTGAAAAAGTGCTGAAAAAGGGAAAAAAAAGTGAAAAAGTGCTGAAAAAGGGAAAGTGTCTGGTGTTTACCAGAGGTAGCATAAACTGGCAAGGTTTCTATGCAAGGAGATTGTCTTCTCCCCTTTACCCATCACCATTTTCCTATTCCACCCTATCCGAGCCTATCCCATCCCACCCTATCCCACCCCATCCCATCCTATCCTATCCTACCCTATCCTATCCTATCCTATCCTATCCTATCCTATCCTATCCTATCCTATCCTATCCTATCTTATCAC
>NW_009911347.1:0-26650 GCF_000696875.1 Nestor notabilis | reverse complement strand
ACCCTATCCCATCCTATCCTATCCTATCCTATCCTATCCTATCCTATCCTATCCTATCCTATCCTATCCTATCCTATCCTATCCTATCCTATCCTATCCTATCCTATCCTATCCTATCCTATCCTATCCTATCCTATCCTATCCTATCCTATCCTATCCTATCCTATCCCATCCCACCCTATCTTATCCTATCCCATGCTGTTCTATCCCATCCCACCCTATCCCATCCTATCCAATCCGATCCTATCCCATCCTACCCTATCCCATCGTATCCTGTCCTATCCTATCCTATCCCATGCCATCCTACCCTATCCCACCCTATCCCATCCTATCCTATCCTATCCTATCCCATCCCACCCTATCTTATCCTATCCCATGCTGTTCTATCCCATCCCACCCTATCCCATCCTATCCTATCCTATCCTATCCTATCCTATCCTATCCTCTCCTGTCCTATTGAAGTGCATGTAGGATGTGAGAACCAGCACTGTTGTTTCCTTAGTTACTAACACAGTAAGGGCCTCATATGTGGCTGGATACCCTAGGCATTAATACAAATAAATAAATCATGGTATCCCATCCCATCCCATCCCATCCCATCCCATCCCATCCTATCCCACCCCATCCCACTCTATCCCATCCCATCCTATCCTATCCTATCCTATCCTATCCTATCCTACCCTCTTCTGTTCTGTGCTATGCTATTCCATGCCATGCTATGATGTGCTATGCTATGCTATTCCATTCCATTCCACTCTGCCCTACTCTATCCTATCCTGTTCCATTCCATTCCATTCCATTCCATTCCATTCCATTCCATTCCATTCCATCCCATTCCATTCCATTCGACTCCGTTCTGTCCTGTCCTGTTCATCGTGGCTGCTGTGGGTGAAGTTTGGCTGCTCACTAAGGGCCATTATCAACTGGTGAGGACCAAAAGAACAGAAACGCACACTGCACACTTGTTGGGGCAGGAACTGGTTGCTCAGTGTATCCCCTACAGTACGTCACCGAGCCAGGCCCTGACCTGGTTGAGACTGTCACGAGTAATAAATAAATCAGTATTAATCATCATGGGCAGCAGCCACCTTGGGATGAGAAAATGATTCATTACTCCAATCTGCTGAATTATTCACTCTTCTGGTGCAAAAATGGCATGAAATATGAGCTCTGAGGATGGGGAGGTTGTCAGCACGAGAGCGATTTCATTCTGCTATTAGAGGTAAACTACAGCTGGTGTAAGAAACCTCAGATCTGAAATTTGTGATGAAAAATGTGGGAGGATTTCTATGGAATAACGTATTTTATTAAAAATATCCTTGCTTTTGTCTACACTCTTTTTTTTTCCCCCGTTCAAACACAGAAACAGCTCGTCTTCTCCATCCGAAATCATATCCAGCACCACGCGACATAAAAGGAATTAAAAAGATGAAAAAGTTAATATTTCAGGTTTTATGTAGGGTGTTTTGTTTTATTTTGGTTTGCTTTCAGAAAGGGAAATAAGTATTTCATAGAATCATAGAATCACAGAATGGTTTGGCTTGGAAAGGACCTAAAGATCATCCATTACCAATCCCCTGTCATGTGCAGAGACACCTCACACTAGACCATGTCACCCAAGGCTCTGTCCAGCCTGGCCTTGAACACTGTCAGGGATGGAGCATTCACCACTTCTCTGGGCACCCTGTGCCAGCACCTCACCACCCTCACAGTAAAGAACTTCTTCCTTAGATCCAAACTTCCTCTGTTTCAGTTTGAACCCATCATCCCTTGTCCTATTGCTACAGTCCCTGATGAAGTGTTCCTCTCCAGCATCCATATATTCACTGAAGAGTTTCTCTTTAAAATCAGGAATCCTCCAATTGACCATAGGATGAGCTTCTAGGAATGAGGTTTCTTTAAAGGTATTGAGAAATGATATGAATAGGAAAATATGGAAGAAAATCAATAAAGTATCAGGGACCACATGGGTGAAAGTTAATATCTTCTGCACTAGTCTCCAAAAGGACTCTGCAGAAGATTCTCATTTTCTCAGAAAATGAAGTTGCACTCACTCAGTGTTAGAATGTGGCTGCCTTCACCTCAGAGGCCAGTGAAAACATGAAGCACAGAAATATGTTTTGAAATACTTCTTTTTGCTAGTAAGTTTTAACTGAAATTTCACCTTCAATTTGGCACCATGGAGCTTCTGGAGCATCCTGGAAGCACCTTCACTTCTCGAACAATTCTTTGCCCTGATGCTGCTCTTCTTAATGATAATGTTATAATGGCACAGGGTGCCCAAAGAAGTGGTGAATGCTCCATCCCTGGCAATGTTCAAGGCCAGGCTGGACAGAGCCTTGGGTGATATGGTCTAGTGTGAGGTGTCCCTTCCCATGGCAGGGGTTGGAACTGGATGACCTTAAGGTCCTTTCCAACCCAAACCATTCTACGATTCTATGATTCTATAATGTCATATGATTTGTGCCTTCGTGTGTCCTGTGAGGCAAAAATGAGAAGAGAGTTTCACACAGAAAGCTATGTAATTTAATGAAAATAAAGAGGAGGATCTCATTCAGAGACCACAGAACAGACTGTATGAATACCTTCTTTGTGCCAGTCCCCTTTTCAATAGCTGGAGCATCGACTGGGACGACAGCTACAAGTGCTATCAGTGCTGTTTATCTCAGGCAGATGGTTTACATGTACTCTGGTGGAAGATGGTTTTATTTTGAATGAATTATTGCATTTCCATCTTCTGATTCCTGTAATAATAATAATAATAATGATAATAATAATGATGATAATAATAATATAATGGCACTTTTGACTAAACAGTATTGGTTTTACTGTCTGTGTAGGAAACAAAACCACAGAACACAAAGAGCAATATAAATTAAATAAACCAAACCAATAAAGTGCTTTAAAGCCTTTCCCTTATTGGAAGTATTTAGGAGTGTGAATGAATTAGGATATTGGTTTTCCTGTCCACCCTCGTCTTTCCAAAGACTGCCAGCAGGGGATACACCCTCAAGAATGTAAATGAATGCCAACCTAATGAGATCCCATTAATATTATTAAATTACCCAGGAAACACTATTCATCACTGTAAACTCATTTAGCAAAGAAGAAACTCAACCGAATTACTGCAGGGTCCTTGGCAAATACCCAGTAGCCATGATGAATAAGGCTAGTTCCTGACAGCTTATTGACACTGATGCTACTCTCAGAAGCTCCCCAGCACCCCATCCTCAAATTGGACTTCAAGATCATTGTGTCTTGAGGGGAAGTTGCATGAGGAGAGGAGATCCACTTCCAAGATGATGGAGAGGAATGGGCATCACTTCGCCCTTGCTATTCTGCCAAGTAGCCCCTCCTCACCTTTGCCTAGCAGGTCTGGCCCTACCCATACCCTCTTCCTTCAACCTGCTGGAGGCTGTGGGGTAGTGTGAGGAGCACGGCTGTCCAGCTTCATCCATCCACTGGAGCCCAGATGATGAATTAACACAGTCACAGCAGAATGATTAGCATAACTCATAAAACCCAGTGAACCCACAGAGCAGGGCAGGGACATGAGCCCACAAGGGAGAAAGAGAAGCCTTAAATTAAAATCAGGCTATGTAAGCATGTTCACCTTCCAGCCTGGGTGAACACCCCAGCATCAATCAACCTGCTATGCCAGCAGCAAGAATGGCATGAGAGAGACAGAATGTTGTTGGTTTTGTCCTATTCTTGTGCTCTGTACAGCTGCAGGAATTGAGTTCTCCAGTGCTCCCTGCATTGACGTGCCAAGGCAGTATGCAACGCACCCAGAACTGGTGGTCACCCACCACAGTCCTTTCAAAGAACACTGCGTATCTCCATCCAGGTACAGACCAGAAGCTTTTTTTCTTGAGATAATGACTGAAATGGTGGAGGATCTTCTTGACAACATGTTGCTGCTGCTTTGGGGACCCCTAACAGATCAACATAACTTTCTGGTCTATTGGATGGACAAATACCTCTTTTTCCACTTTGATGTTTCTTATGGGGGCTCTGCTTTTCAGGAAAACAGTTCTCATTGAAGGCATCCTCTGTACAGATCTAATAGGCGAGCTTTTGCTTGAACCTATACTCCTCTAAGTTAAGTATTTGCTGAAGACTGCTGTGGCTGAAAAGCTGCCTGGCAGAAAAGGACCTGAGTATAAGCCAGGTTGTGCCCAGGTGTCCAAGAAGACCAACAGCATCCTGGCTTGTATCAGCATCAGTGTGGCTGTGGCAGCCGGGCCATGGCAGTGATTGTTCCCCTGCACTGGGCACTGGTGTGGCTGCACCTTGAATCCTGTGTTCAGTTCTGGACCCCTCACTGCAAGAGAGATATTGAGGTGCTGAAGCGAGGGCAGAGAGGGCACTGGAGCTCGTGCAGGGCCTGGAGCACAAGTGTGATGAGGAAGGGATGAGGGACCTGAGGGGTTCAGTGTGGAGAAGAGAAGGCTCAGGGGGGACCTTATCGCTCTCTACTGTTACCTCAAAGGAGGTTGTAGTGAGGTGAGGGTTGGTCTCTTCTCCCACATAACAAGCAATAGAACAAGAGGATATGGCCTCAGGTTGTTCCAGGGGAGGTTTAGGTTGGATATTAGGGAAAAATTCTTCCCCAAAGGGTTATAAGGATGGGAACAGTCTGCCCAGGGCAGTGGTGGATCCACCATCCCTTAAGGTATTTAAAAGACATGTACATGTGGTGCTTAGGGATGTGGTTCAGTGGTGGATTTGGCAGTGCCGGCTTAAGTGTTAGACTCAATGGTCTTTAAAGTCTTTTCCAGACTAAAGGATTCTATGATTCTGTGAACCCTTGTTTTGGTGTAGAGATTAAACTACATTGAAGAGGCTGACAGGAGCTTACAGCTTATGTGGTGACTGCTTCTTCATGCTCCTAAACTGGAAGATACTTCTCTGAATTCAAGAGTGAAGTAAAATGTGGTCTGAAGTGAATATAGGGCACAAAGCTGGAAGAAATTTGCCAAAACTTACTGTGATATGTAGTAGGGATATGCTCTGAGCATGGCAACTGCTGATATGAATCCAGATCTGTATTTAACACAGTGGCAGTCTTTCACCTTTCTTCCTTAACTGACTTGCCATCAATGACAGCATTATGGTAGCCAGCAATTACTAAAGCAATTGCAATGGTCACTGTTATGCTCACTTACAATAATTACTCTTCCCAATGAACCTTTGTTGCAACACTGAGATACATCAGTGAGAAGTACAGGTACTCATTACCAGCACTGGTGTTTATTAGGCACAGTTTGATATCTGGGCATAATTTGATTTAGCTCGGCAAGGGTTTAAAAACCAGTTCTCTGCCTGTCCAAGCTCTCCTCATGTCCAGCTTGCTAACTAATCATTATGGACGGGTGGTTTTACATTGAAACACATCTGGTGACGTATAAAAATGGTGTCTATAATTCATAACAAACCATTTGGTCTGTTTATCTACTTCAAAGTGGCCCACAAAGAGATCACAGTTTTCTGAAGAGCAACATATTTGCCATACTCTGCCTGCCAATAACTCCTGGTTTGTAGACAGTTCATGAGCAGTTGGCTGTGAGCACTGAATGTTTTGGCCTATGCCCATTTTGGAACAACTGTGCTGCTTTCAGCTGTTCTTGGAAATGAACCTGTTCAAAGCCTGGCTAGTGTTTAAGTGGGAGACTGCTCAGGAATCCTGGATGCTCTACTACAAGCCAAGGAAATTGAGGTAAACAGCAGAAACTGAATCTGAAAGCTAGCACCTAAGCAGTGTTGATGAATGGGGGTAGAATAAATCAGAATCTAGTTGCTCTTAATTAATGCTTCAACTCCCAGAATCATTCTGTTCCCAGACTGCCAACCTTAAGCATTATATATGGGTACAGGGCAATGTTCTAGGTGAAGATTACCTGGTTAAAGGAAGAAAATACTTAAAATGCTAATTTTAGCATTATTTAATGTCATAATAGTAACTATGATGCTTTAATTTTTGGCTTTACAGAATTTTCTCTGAGGTCATGGTAAGATAAACCAAAACCATGCACAGATAATATACGATAGCCCTTAATATCTGTGCTGCTATCAAAACCACCGTTATATGATTCTCTTCACCTAAGCGTCTGAACACATCCACTACCTTTGGGTGACCTTCTGGGACATCTTCAAAGTGGTGTTTCTAAGCAATGTTGAGCACTCAGACTGAAAGATAAGTCAGACTTTGCATTCAACTGCTGCAATAAACAGCAAGCTGAGGAGTTCTTACTTACCTTTGAGAGAATATCAATGTTTTAAAATGTTTGCAAGCAAAATGACAGGTATGGAAACACACACTATCAGATCAAAGGTGTCCGGGTCAGAACAAGCTCTCTGAGACAAAATGAGAATAGAAAAGAATGGGACGTACAGAAAGAATACTTTTCCCCTTCACTTGTCAAATTGTGCTGGATTTGTCTTGAATACAGTTCATTTTCTTCATAGTATCAAGTATGAAGCTATGTTGCCAGAACAGGGGCAAGAGGAGGTGTCCATTGCAATGCTAAACTCTATGACCTTGCCCAAAGGGACCAGGGATGGAGATTGTAATGGATATACATTTAAACTGTTGTAACCCATGATTTGAGTTGCACAATAGGAGGAACCATCTGAACCAGTGAAGGACAAGCCCTACAAGAAGCAGTGCAAGTGCAATAGCAGCCTGACCTGAGCTGGCTTTGGTGCCCAATAGCTCCATGCGGTACACCACCTCTCCTGTCCTGAGTGGCCATCACGACAATAAAGCCCAAAGTCATGGACTAAATGAACTCCGTGGACATTCTATGGATATATGTGGAAATATGATGGACATTTCATGGAGTGGTCCACAGACTAGGGGAATGATATCTGTGTGTTATATCGAAGAATGGGAAAGGGGGTGGTGGTTAATGAGGATTTTTTGGATAGTGTGGGACCTGAGCATGATGGATATGGTACGGAAAAAGGGCTGGTGAATGTGCTGGGTTTGGGTCAGATAGAGTTAATTTTCTCCATAGTAACTGGTATGGGATTGTGCTTTGGATTTGTGCTGGAAACAGTGCTGATAACACAGGAATGATTTTGATATCACTGAGCAGTGCTTACACAGAGTCAAGCTCTTTTCTGCTCCTCACGCCACCCCACAAGCGAGGATGCTGGGGTGCACAAGGGGTTGGGGAACATGCACAACGCCAGGATAGCTAACCCCAACTGACCAAAGGGATGTTCCATACCATATGATGTTATGCTCAGCATATAAAGCTGGCGGGGGGAGAAGAAGAGGTGGGGAGGGACGGGACATTTGGAGCAATTCCATTTGTCTTCCTAAGTCACCATTAGGTGTGATGGAGCCCTGCTGTCCTGGAGATAGCTGAACACCTACCTGCCCACGGCAATTCCTCGTTTTGCTTTGCTTGTGTGTGCAGCTTTTGCTTTACTTATTAAACTGTCCTTATCTCAACCCATAAGTTTTCTCACTTTTACCCTTCCAGTTCTCTCCCTCCCTGCTGGAGGGAGTGAGCAAGCAGCTGTGTGGAGCTTAGTTGTGTCTGGAAGGCTTTTGTGCTTGTTTGGAGGTGCCTTATGCAAGTCCGAAGCTACCAGAGTATTTTCATTATCTCTGTAATGACTGAATATAGCTAATGAGGTAAAGATTCATAGACTCATACAAGCCTTAGAAGATAAGAGAATAGGGGTCATTAGGTCACTTGTTTTGAACACTTGCTTAAATTTTACTGGTTCCTCCTGTAGCAAGACCAATGGTATGTATTTACTGAGAGCATCCTGCCTGACAAAGCAAATACGTTTGCTCTGAAAACATCAGAGGATGAGATTCTGCCTCTTCTATAGATACCTTGTTCCAATGATTAATCACCATTAATAATGTGTGCTTTTCCTCTAATTTGGATTCCTCTGTCTTAGGCTTTCTGCTTTTGATGTTTGTTTTGCATTTCTCTGCTAGATTAAAGGAACTTGAGCACCCACCTTTTCCTCAGATGCATGTACATCTATGCCACAACCTAGGCAATGCAACTTTTTTCTTATCAACAGCACGACCTCTTTATGTCTCATTTAATAAGGAATCTTTCTCTACATCTTAACTTATAAAGCAACATTTTCCAGAACCTCCAGTGACCTTTTGAAAAGGATGGGCAACGAAGTGACGTGAGTTCAGCAGTACCAGCTTGACCAACTCTATCTGTAAATAGAGTATTGCTTTTCTCTCCCACTCACCTCTTGCTTTGTCATCCAGCCAAAGGCTGTTCTTACTACATTATTGTGTTGGGAGGTCATGGCTGAATGCTGGTTAGCTCCCCAAACCCTGTTTTCAGGCCGTGTGAGCTAGAAACCCACATTCTGTTCTGTAAGCATGGCCCATGCTCCTTATTCTTGGCATTCCCACTCGCTGTCCATTTAACATGGCAATGAAACTGTTTGGGTCTGGATTTTGGTATCAGTGTCATCCATCACTTAAGTCTTCATCCCTTGACATATTAAAATCCTGATGGGACATGGTCTCATCATAGCAGCCTTCCAGTATCTGAAGGGGGCTACAAGGTTGCTGGAGAGGGACTCTTCATCAGGGACTGGAGGGATATGACAAGGTGTGATGGGTTCAAACTGAAACAGGGGAAGTTCAGGTTGGATCTAAGGAAGAAGTTCTTTACTGTGACGGTGTTGAAGCACTGCCACAGGGTGCCCAAAGAAGTAGTAAATGCTTCATCCCTGGCTGTGTTCAAGGCCAGGCTGGACAGAGCCTTGGGTGACATGGTCTAGTGTGAAGTTTCCCTGCCCATGACAGAGGGTTGGAAGTGGATGATCTTAAGGTCCCTTCCAACTCTAACTATTCTATGATTCTATGGTCCAGGACAAACTCTCCGAGTTGATCCTGCTTGAGTGGGTGACTGGACTAGGTGATCTAAAGAAATCCATTCCAAATTCAGTGACTGATTCTGTGATTACTAATCCAAATTCCTTAAATATGTTTGTAATTCCTCCCAAGTCACTTCTACCAAACACCCTGAAAGAATGAAGTCGACTCTGTTTCTTGCAGTGCATCTTTCCCACAAATCCATGTTGACTGACACTAGTTACATGCTCATCTTGCTGTTCTTTACCAACTAACAGCTGTATTTCAGTGTTCTGTTTGGGGCTGATGGCAGGTTATGCAGTCTATAATTTCAGGTTCACCCTTTTAGGGTGTGACAGCAGCCATAACTCTTACTGAGCCTTCAGAAATGTCTCTGGGATTCCAAGGTGTATAAAAGCTTAACATTGGCAAGGCTGAAAATCTCAGAAAGTATTGTGACCTGCTGTAATACAGAACAGAAACGTTTATTCAAGGCTTATCCTTCTTTTAGAATGCCATTAGTTGGAGATGGTTAAATTGTTGGTCTTTGGCATTCTTGGCTTCATTCTTATTCTGATATACGCAAAAACCTTCAATTCATGGTCCTTAATTCCCACCAGTTTGGGATTTCCCCACCCTACTTATTCTTTCTGAAAACTCTAATTGCCCTTTTCTGTTTGCTCTCTGTGATCTGGGATTTATAAGCAAATAAAGACCACGTAAAGTAAATAATAAAAAAACCCACAACAGTAGATAAAAAGACCAAGTGCAAGGTCCTGCACTAGGGTCAGGGCAATCCCAATATCAGTACAGACTAGGTGATGAATGGATGGAATGAAAGTAACCATGAGAAGAAGGACTTAGGGACACTTGGTGGATGGACATGACCTGGCAGTGTTCACTTGCAGCCCAGAAACTAACCATCTCCTGGGCTGCATCAAATGGAGCTTGAGCATCAGGTCGAGGGAGGGGATTCTCACCCTCTAGTGTGTGCTAGGGAGACCCTCCCTGGAGCACTGCACCCAGCTTTGAGGTCCCCAGAACAAGGACATGAATGTGCTAAAGCAAATCCAGAGGAGGCCACGAAAATTATCAGAGGGCTGGAGCACCTCTGCTATGAAGATAGACTGTAAGAGTTGGCCTTGTTCAGCCTGGAGAAGGGAAGGCTCCAGAAAGACATTATTGTGGACTTTCAAAACTTAAAGCCTGATTCTGTGAAAAATACATAAACACATATTTTTTCAGCTGCATGGAAAGAAAATACACGTGTACACAGAAGAAGTGAGAAAGCAATTAAACACAATAAATGCACACAGACACAAAGATAACATGCCTATAGATAGATATTTCTACCTGATGTTTTCGCTTTGTCAGAAGATGATAATGGCTTTTTAGTCTAAGTTATCCTCTGCCTTGATTGCAGATGCTTGGCTTTGGGCCATCTAATAAATTATTCCTAGAAGACTCTCAATTTTCCTTCACAATTTCATGTCTACACTTAAGTTAATTTCTCTCTGAATTTTTCTCAACTTTGAGAAATTCGTCCTCTTGGCGTACAAAGCACATACTTCGTGTTTGAGACTGTCCTTTTTTATGCTCGTAATATATGTAATCACCACGTGGGAAGTTGTACCAAGAAGGGAGAAGAAAACGTGAAGTTATAGGCTTTTTTAGATGGAATTTTCAAGTTTCTGAATCACCTGGAAGAAATTAGAATCATAGAATGGTTTGGATTGGAAAGGTCCTTAAGATCATCCAGTTCCAACCCCCTGCCATGGGCAGGGACACCTCACACTAGACCATGTTGGCTCTGTCCAACATGGCCCTGAACACTGCCAGGGATGGAGCATTCACCACTTCTTTGGGCAACCTGTTCCAGCACCTCAGCACCCTCACAGTAAAGAACTTCTTCCTTACATCCAACCTGAACTTCCCCTGTTTCAGTTTGAACCCATCACCCCTTGTCCTATCACTTCAGTCCCTGATGAAGGTCCCTCTCCAGCATCCTTGTAGCCCCCTTCAGACCCTGGAAGCTGCTCTGAGGTCTCCAGCAGCTTCTCTTTTCCAGGCTGAACAGCCCCAACTTTCTCAGCCTGTCTCCATACGGGAGCTGCTCCAGCCCCTGATCATCCTCGTGGCCTCCTCTGGACTTGCTCCAACAGCTCTATGACCTTTTTATGTTGAGGACACCAGAACTGCCCCAGTGCTGCAAGTGGGGTCTCACGAGAGCAGAGTAGAGGGGCAGGATCACTTCCTTTGACCTGCTGGTCACGTTTCTTTTGATACAGCCCAGGATATGTTTGGTTTCTGAGCTGCAAGCGCACACTGAACCCATCTCATGTGAAGCTTCTCATCAACCAACACCCCCAAGTCCTTCTCCACAGGGCAAAAAACTATGATAGGTCTGTCGCAGGGAGAGGCACACAGAGTTAAAGTACCTAAAATGATACCTAAAATTGTATGATTTGTTGTTTTGCTCTTTTATTTGTAACATTGCTAAAAGTTAAGTTAAGATGTTAGTGGGGTTTAAGGAAAGGACAACTGGAATGTATTGGTCATGTTTAAATTCTCTGAATCAGGACACCTGCTTTTTCTGATGTTCAGGAAATGCAAGAAATTATCAGAAGAAGGGTGAAAATAGAGTGAACACTGAGTTATACTTTTACATTGCCCACATCCCATTGCCTCTCATTGTGATCTGGCATTCAAAGAATCTGGCACAAAAGTCAAGCTTGTTGACAGTGTTTTCAGGTATCAACTGGGATTGTCAATGTAAGTTACTTGCAGATCTTATTCTGCTTCTCTGTTTGCTGACAAAGAGCTCTGGACAAACTCTCTTGTTTGAACTGACAACATACTGAGCGGTGTATGCAAATGGTTCATTATCATATTATTAATGTTTTCCTAAAGGTCATTTGCATGGAAATTACTCATGCAGAATATCTGCAAATTAGAGTGAAGACAAGGCTTTGAAACCTCTGTCTGCCCTTGTTCCCCAGAGTTTGATAGTCATGTAGGTCATACCAATGACCACCAGAAAAACAAGCAACCCATTGGCTTCACCGACAAAAAGTTGATGGTCTTTTCTTTCCTGTAGTTCTAAATGATACCATGAGATAGGGAGAAGCCACCACAGTGAACAAGTCATCATCTAGATTGGAGTTACACTTTCAGCCAACTAAGAGTCATACCATTTAAGACAGTCAAATAGGTTTCCTCAATATCTACTAAAGGTTGAATGATATCTCCATAGAGTGATTCATCCCACTGCAACCTGGGAGGGGGATCAGATGTGGGGAGAGAGAAGATGAGTCACCTCTATAGGTGTTGATCTTCTGTTGAGCAATAAAGGATACAAGACCAGGTAGCTCAGTGGGTGCCCACTTTGTAGGTAGGTGTGATGAAGCCAAGCCTAATCACAGGTTGTCTGCAGGTAGCTGACACCTCTGTTATTAAATTGGTCACATCGTACTCAGCTTCTGGGCATAACTGGTTGTGGACAACATGAAAGAATCAATGTGTTATTGTTAGAGCCAACCACAGGTTACTCCCTGAAAATGGAAAAAGGCAATTTTAACACCCACAAAAAGTCCCGTGTCTCTCTTGACCCGATGATACATCTTCTTCTTAAGTGTTTTGTTGGGTTGTCCTTGATTTGTTTTGTGATGGTTTTTAATAGCTGTGCTGTGCATCCTGAAAAAATACCACATTATTTCCATACCAAAAATTAACTTCTGCTCCCTTGTGATTCCTTGGAACTCAAGTCCCTTGCCCAGAATTATTTAAGCACATTGTAGAGCTGCCTAACACAGGCTTTGTTGTTACAAACCATCTTCTCAGCCTCTTCCTCTTTGTAAAAACCATCATGCCATTTTCCTCCTCACTGACCACCTCCCTTCATCCCTGCTGTAAAGCCTTTTTTCTCTCTTTTTCCTTTACTTCCCAACCCTTTTCATAGGAAATTGCTGTCCTCCACAGTCCAGGCTTCAGTCCATGCTCCAGTCACCTCTTGTTTGGTTTACTACAATAGCTTGCATTACCAACTACTCTATTTTACTTGACTTTCACCATTCTTTTTGGCTGCCAGGGGTTTTAATTCTCCAGCCAACCAGTTTCTTCAAAGTCTAATATTTAGCTTCCTCCTTAAAGAATCAGACTCGCAGAACGTTTGAAGAGGGAAGAGACCTTTGGATATGGTCTAGTGTGAGGTGTCCCTGCCCATGGCAGGGGGTTGGAACTAGATGATCTTAAGGTCCTTTCCAACCCAAACCATCCTATGATTCTATAATGTCATCATGTCCAACCCTTTGCTTAAGCAGGTCCACTTAGAGCCAGTTGCCTACAACCATGTCCAAACAGCGTTTGAATGTCTCCAAGGATAGAGACTCCACAACCTCTCAGGACAACCTGTGCCAATGCTCAGTCACCATCACAGTAAAAAAGTGTTTCCTGATGTTCAAAGGGAACCTCATGTTCCAGTTAGTGCCTGTTGACTCTGATCCTGACACAGGGCATCACTGAAAAACTCCTGGTTCCAACCTCTTTGCACCCTCCTTTCAGGTATTTATAGACATCAGTAAGACACACATCCTGGCCCCCTTAATTGTTCTCTTCTCCAGGCTGAACAGACCCAGCTGCATCAGCTTTTCCTTGTAGGAGAGATGGTCCAGTCCCTTCATCATCCCTGTGGCCTTTGGCTGGGCTCTCTCCTGTATGTCCACATCTCTCTTGTACAGAGGAACCCAGAACTAGACACAGGACTCTATGTGTGGCCTTAACAATGCTGAGCAAAGGGGAAGGATCACCTCCCTTGACCTGCTGGTAATCCTTTTTGATGCAGCTCAGGGTACCACTTGCCACCTTTGCTGCAAGGGCACATTGCTGGCTCATGGTCAGCTTGGTGTCCACCAGGACCCCCAGGTCATTGGCAAGCTGATTTCCAGCTGGGCTGCCCCCAGCATGTGCTGTTGCATGGGGTTATTCCTTTCCTAGTGCAGGACTTTGCACTTCCCCTTCTTGAATGTCATGAGGTTCCTGTCAGTATGTCAAGGTCCCTATGGATGGGAGGACAACCCTCTGGCCTATCAGCCATTCCTCCGAGGTTTGTGTCTTCTTCAAACTTATCTGCTATTAAGTCTTTTGTCTGCACCTCAGCTGACTTACACAGATGCTTCTGGTTTTCTTATTCTTTCCCAAATACGAGCTCTGTCTCAGGGCTCTTTCTTGTCCTGGCAGCCTCTGCTGCTCTGGGTATCATAACTCACCACTGATGGGTTCTGCATAGATAGACTTAGCTGAGACTGCATACTTAAGCCTGTCACTTGTTCCCTTCTCATGAATTTTGAGTCCATTTGCCAATTTAAGTGAAATCTGACAGAAGCAAAACATTAAATTCTCACAAGCTTGGCGGAAAATGGATGGACTTCCAGGTAGAGAAGAATGGCGTAGTTAGTGGTTCCGCTGGGGAATGGTCCTGGCTGTTGTAGACACCAAGGTATAGTTCGTCTCCTGTTCCCTTCTGGTGGGAATTCAGAAAGTCTCTTTCTCTTTCTGACATCCATTAGGGTTGAATTCAAATGACAACTTTGGCATAATCATCTAGGGCTGCATTGTGAGATGTAGCTTCACAGGAACCTAAGCTCCAGCATTTCCCATGTCCGTGGAACCAGTGACTTTCTCTTCATACAATGTTTTGAGCTTGCTCATTTATGAATTTCACTTCTGTCTTTGGGTGGAAATCATAACTCTTGCCCCGTCCACCACAGACCATGTCGCATTAGAGGCAGAACATTGCCCTGTGCTCTCATGCCACTGACAGCCTAATCCAGCGCTAACCATTTTAAGCGAAAAAAGTACCTCAACTTAATGGGATTGCTTAATATTCAGGCCACAAGTCTCAAAAATGAAGAAATACTTTGTAAAAGGCATAACTTATGGATTAGTTGCAGGCTTTACATGGACAGTATTGTCACCTTCATTCAATGGTTTCAGTTCCTGTGGCTGGGGAAGAGTTTAACCCACAAAAGGCTAACATGAGACAAGAACTCAAGATGGGACAAGGGGTGGTGGGTTCAAACTTAAACAAGGCAAGTTCAGGTTGGATCTAAGGAAGAAGTTCTTCCCTGTGAGGGTGCTGAGGCGCTGGCACAGGGTGCCCAGAGAAATGGTAAATGCTCCATCCCTGGCAGTGTTCAAGGCCAGGTTGGACAGAGCCTTGGGTGACATGGTCTAGTGGAAGGGAGTTGGAACTAGATGATCTTAAGGTCTTTTCCAACCCTGATTATTCTATTACTCTATGATTCTAACTCTTTCAATTTCCTAAGTAACCAGCATAATCTGCTAACTGGTCTGTGGAGCTCATAAGTTGAGTTCAATGATGTGTTCTACTCCTGGCTAACTAGAGCTAAATAGGCTGCCTTTTGAGCCCTCCTAAAATGAAGCACTGTGTTTCTTTTGGAGCCAAAACTAGTGTGGTGTGTCTTGAGGAATTCAGAGTTTTTAAATTACTTCTAGTCTTGTAAAAAAGAATGAGGATGATTTACAGGAACAGACATTTGTCTGTCCTCTGAACACAATGCCTGGTGTGAATCTGCTCATCCTGGAGGAGATTTCTACAATAGGTCATCTAACACCTTAAAAATAGTTTCTCTCCATTGGTATAGAGTGGTCTGATCTCTTGCAGGCTAAGCACAGCTTGTCAGCTATGGGCTCACAGCTCCATGCTGATTAGGAAGGTATCTGAATGTCCAGAAAGGGTTTGTTATAGCATTGTAAAATACAACATGTACCATTTTGCATTTTTCTGCCTTCTTCATACAACAACATCTTTTCTTGTTGTTCAGGGATTTCCCAAGGAAAGCTTTCCCCCTTCACACGAGCATTACAGGAAGGCTGGAATAATTAGGCATTTTCAATATCTTTTTATGTGTCCTCACAGGTAAGGACCTTTGTTTAAGGTAAAGCTTCCTATGGTCTTCCTACGGCTCTGCTTCTTGAACCTTCTGCTGGCGACATCTCTGATCTGAATGCATTAAGATCACTTCTCCCTAGATGCTTACTGGCTTCTGTTTTATTTAGCATGCCTGGATGGTTTTCTAGGACTACATCCAAGGTACTCTCTGACCTTGCTGGTCCTTTTGTTAGCTGCTGTGTACATAGAGCCCTGCAGGAAGATGTGGTTGGTTCCACAAGCCTTCCTGCAGAATGTGTCAGGTACACTGAATTTCCCCACGCTCACTCTTTTTGACAGGATACACATACAGGGATGCAACAGTGACACATTTTTCACAGATGCCTGTGTAAGGCCAAGAATAGTCTCTCACATTCATAAAATCAGCACAGCCTACCCTCAGGGAGGCAAGGAACTCATTTATTTTGCCTTTTCTTATCATTATTTCATCTGATCTCTCCTCTTTGTACCTGAGACAGTAATGTGCATTTCAGCCGTGTATTCCATTATGGGAATCTCAAAGTACCACACATCAAGACTGATTTCAGCCTTCTGCCACTTCAGCAAGGGTTGTTATTGTCAGGTTTCTCTTGTCCCTATTGCTGGGCTTGCTTGGAGAGCAATACTCCTCTCCATATTGAGGAATAAGCCATATGTTTATGGAGAAAGAGGTATGGGCTTGGAAAAGAAAATAGTCGCAGTGGAGGAAGGAGATACCTCAGCTGAGATTAAAAGTACCAATCCTGTTATTGTCAGCAGTGCAGCAGCACAAGCTCTGCCTGAGCTCATTATACCCATGTCTAAAGCGGGGCAGCCACAGCTTCTCTGGGCAGCCTGTGCCAGCATCTCAGCACCCTCACAGGGAAGAGCTTCTGCCTCAGAGCTCATCTCAATCTCCCCTCTTTCAGCTTAAAACCATTCCCCCTTTTTCTGTCACTACATGTGCTTGTAAAAAGTCCCTCTCCAGTTTCTGATATTCTAATGGAATAGAATCATAGAATCACAGTACGGTTTGGGTTGGAAAGGACTTTAAGATCATCCAGTTCCAACCCCCTGCCATGGGCAGAGACACTTCATACTAGACCATGTCACCAAAGGCTCTGTCTAACTTGGCCTAGAACACTGCCAGGGACAGAGCATTTACCACTTCCCTGGACAGCCTGTTCTAGCACCTCACCACCACTGTGGTTCTTGTCATAGCACAAGAACTAAGAACAGTCCTTGGGAAGGAGAACCAGAGGTTTCTTTTGCAGGTGCATGCCTTCCACTAGTTTCAGAGCTTTGGAGGGTTTTTTATGTGAAATCTGAAAAACCTCTGTTCCTCTGCCAGTGTTTTTGGTGGTGAGAGTGGGTACCACATGGATGAGTACTCTTCTTTAGGTGCTGATTATCACTGAGAAGTTGTAATACATGGCATTACAGGATCTATCTCCCTTTCCGGATACTAAAGATGAATTCCACATGAAAAAGGCAAGGAGAAAATGAGTAATATCATAAATCCCATGTACCAGGTTGCACATAGTTTGATGAGAATAAGGAGAAGTATTTCAGAGTTTCATTTCTGGTCAGTGTCTACATTGGAAGTGCAAGGGGTCAAGTGGAAAAAATAGAAAATAAAAAGGATGAAATCTTAAGATTATTCTATGCTTGGGCCAGAATTAGGTGTATTTCCATACTGTTAAGATGAGTAAAGGTTAATAACGTGTTAATGATTTTGTATGCACAATGAGTGAATTAGCATTGAAAAGCTATATCTGGAATCATCTGAATAATGGGTTCACTCCTGAAGTATGACACCTCTGATTTCCTCTTGATGATTTTCACCCACAGCCCTTCATCACCTTGACTGTAAAGGACATGACACAATACAAGCTATACCTGCTGATTCCTTCCCTTCAGATCAAGTATAGGGTTTCTGATGGCATCAAGAGCAATGCTGAAGTGGTGTTTGCTGCTGGAGACCCCACCAAATCTTCTTCTACTGCCAGGAGAGGAACCTCCCTTCATGTAAAGTATTTCTTGGCTCGTGTCACTTTTGTGCCTGTGAGTTAGTGTGTAAATGTGGGAAGTAGTCATTAAAAAGCTGGAGCCATTACCAGAGGCATGGCGGCCTCTTTTGTTTGGTGCTAAATTAGATACCAGAGTGGAACCCTGCTCTAGCTGCATTTGTGTTCGTAAATCAAAAAGTCAAGTATTTCATTAGAGCGTCTGCAGTGTATGCGTATAACTCAGCAGCAAAGTGTCTGCTAAGCCTAATGTGTTGCATTTAATTAACATTTAATTAGAGGGGCTTTGTGGGAGGTGCGTAAGTATTTGCCAGGCAGCTCATAAGTGTGACTCTGTGTCTCACTTGCTGGACATTACTGTGTAGTTATTGTAAATAAAGGCTGCAGGTTGAAATAACCCTTTCAGGCGAGGCAGATCTAGTCCCAGGATGCCCTGAGATTCATTTGTGACTTCAGATTTCACAGGGTTTAATTCTGTATTGCATCTCTCCTCTGGTTTGCTTTTATTGATCTTATGCGTGTTGTCTTTTGACGATTATACTTACTCCTCTCTTACTCAATTGAGTGGTGAGTAGTTGGGTTACATTAGAATAAATTGCATGTCATATAAAAGAACTATAAGCTTTATTTCATGAAGAAAACCCTTCCCTGTCAGATACGTGAGTCTGAATGCTTTGAAGATGCTGTGGCAGACACATCCAGAACAGATAGTTCAGGATTACAATCATTTCCATGTGAGAACCATAACATTTTTCCCCAGTAAAGTGATTACTGAGTGGTATTTGGTGCCCTGTGTTAGACCAGATGTCAGAGGGGTGAGCTATGTCTTTAAACTGATGCTTGCATGCACAGTTCTATGTTCAAAATAGGAAGCATGTATCAGCCAGCTGGCTACCCAAGGTCTCCTTTGGAGTCATTGGAGTGAACTAAGACTTCCTCAGAAAGACAGAGCACACCCAGGCCAGACACATTCTCCCAATAATCTTCCATAGGTGAAAAGCATCTAACCTAGAATGAATATCTGCAATAGAGATGTCTCCATCTCACCAAGTCATCCCAGGTTCTCTTTACTGAGCCAAGTTCAGGGCATGATATATCTAACAGAAGCTAGGCATCTACCCTAGCATGGGCAGACCTGTGACATTACCTCTATTGACTGATGACTGGATTTCCACTATTGTAGGAGGCAGAAAACTAGTGCAGGTTTAGTAACTTAAAGACAAATGATCCCATTTATAGTTTCTCACCCTTAACAGTAGAGGGAGACTGAAGAGATCTGTTGACTCAGGTCAATGGAAAGTGGTGAGGAGCTGGCACAGGGTGCTCAGAGAAGCTGTGGCTGCCCCATCCCTGGCAGTGCTCAAGGCCAGGTTGGACCCAGGGGCTTGGAGCAACCTGCTCTAGTGGAAGGTGTCCCTGCCCATGGCAGGGGTTGGGACTGGATGAGCTTTAAGGTCCCTTCCAACCCAAACCATTCTATTAGTCTGTGATCTGGGTAAATACCTGAAGTTGAGTGATATGTGTACCCTTCCTTCAGCTATCGTGACAACTAAAACCATCACAAGAGTAGTGATCATTGAGTGGACATCCTTCTCTCTATAGACTCCCTGACTGAACATATCTATGAATGTATATCTGGACTATCTTAGGGTAAAGATGTGACCAGTGTTACAAGTAGAACAGAAGCATAGCACAGAGTTGTGATCTGATGGGCTCAATGCTGCAGTCATGGCTGGAGGCTCCTGGAAAATTACAGCCAACCCATCTCATTTCTCCCACAGCTTCATTTCTGAGCAAAGTTTCACCTCATCCTTGTTCTACATGGCTCTTACCCCATGCTGTTAATCAGCCACTGCTGTGCTCACCCTGTGGTTGATGGGAGAAGTGACCCATTTGGAGTGTCCTTTTCAGAGTGTTGCTGTGGTAAAGGAGAATCTAACCAACCTGACAGATATCCTCAGCTTGGCCTGAACACATTTTCTGCCTAAAAATAAAAGGAAAGAAGCAAAAGCGAGGTTTGACTGGTTGGTTGGTTGTTTTTCCTCTGCATGCCTGCCTGCCTGCCCAATGCTTTGTATTATGAAAAGATGTTGAGGATGGCTCAGTTCATTACTTCCCATTTCTTATAACTTACGTTAGAAATAATCTCTCTGACCCTCTGCAGTGTGTCTGGCTTTTCCTCATGTATCCCATTCCCTAATCAGTTTTGTTTCATCCCTAATTAGAGATGCCAGGATGCTGTTGGGCCTTCAAGGGAAAGAAAAGCAGGAGAGAAAACAAATCCTGTTTTTCAAATAGAAAGATGTATCTTTCTTTTCTCTGACACAAAAGTGAAAGTAAGTCCAGCACTATTCCAGTACAGTGGAGGTGCCATTATCTAAAGGAAGGATAGAGGAGAAGAAGGATGATGAAGGTGGGTCTGATGTACCTCAGAGTAGTTTCCTGCCTGGGTAGGTGGGTCTCATGGCACAATTTGTGTAGCTCCTCTGAGGTTAATGGAAGTCAGTGCTAAATTAAATCCCATATGGACTAAAAAGACCACTGAGTCCAAGGTATTTTAAACAATGCAGTTCAGTGAGGTGGAGTAGTAGATGTGTCTGGAGTGTATAGAAAAATGGAAGTTACAACAACCTCTCCATAGTCTTTGTCAATGCTTTTCCTTCCTCTTAAGAAATAAACTGCACCAGCTCAGGCTCCCTGAGTCTTCCTTTCTGCATATAGCTTGTGTGACTCAGTCTCATGATGACAAATCAGGTCAGCTCCCCACAGACCCATGGGATGAAGCTGAGATACACCAGCAGCAGGTTGGGATCTCCCTTATTTGCTACAGGTGGGCTTCTCATGGGGATCAGTAAAGGGAGGAGGAGGTGAAAATCAAGAAACCAGCAGGAGTTTGATTCAG
Source organism: Nestor notabilis (assembly GCF_000696875.1). Taxonomy (NCBI): domain Eukaryota; kingdom Metazoa; phylum Chordata; class Aves; order Psittaciformes; family Psittacidae; genus Nestor; species Nestor notabilis. The sequence goes on along the minus strand of NW_009911347.1, from coordinate 5,942 downwards.
TTTGGAGGTCTCTAAGTTGACACTGATCAAATCCAAGTGCTTTCCTCATGTGGCAATAAAAGATTACTCCATCAATCTCCAGGAAGGTTTCAAGTCGAGCCTCCCTGTCGTAAGTGTCTTCATCCTTTCAGATCTGGGGCACATTTATTGTTCAAAGTTTGTTCTTTTTATGCATTTTCCTCCTTCTTTAAGCTTTCTCCTTTGCCACAACCTGTAGGAGAAGGTCCAGAAGCAGGTAGTTGCTGAGTTAGCTTTCAAAGGCACCAGAGCAGTTGTCTTTTTCTTTCTTTGAATGGTGTGTTGAAACTTCTTGTTCCCTCCACTTTATGACTCCCAGTTTATTTTCCAGATCAGTAGAAAGTTATCTTTCTCTTTACTGTATTATATTAATAGTTGACACAGAGACAAGAAGGGAAATGTGACAAGAGTATGAGGGAGGAAAATATGAAGCCATAGGTGGCATTTGAAGACTATTCACCTTCCACAGCAGTTGCTTTCTCTGGGTTTAGATGTCATCCCTTTCCCAAGTATATCGAATCTTTCAAGGGAGTATATTTTATGTTTGATGTGATATCAAGAAAGGGGAAAGACAAACAGTCACTCTTTGCTGCATGAGCACTTTTCAGACCAGTAGGTCTCTGCCACATACTGATATTGCTCTAGCAGCACTTTCAGACTTTCAATTCACACACTATACACTTCACTGTTCACTATGTTTCTGTAGATGTTCTGCAGACTTCTTACTATGAGCTTGTGGACCACACAGAATCAAGAGAACCTTCTCTTCTCCAGCTGCCCCAGCCCAGCTCTCTCAGCCTGGCTCCAGAGCAGAGCTGCTCCAGCCCTTGCAGCAGCTCCATGGCCTCCTCTGGACTTATTCCAGCCGCTCCACATCCCTCTTGTGCTGGGAGCCACAGAGTTGAACACAGTACCACTAGTGGCAGTCTCATGAGAGTGCACAAGACGGGGAGAGTCCCCTCCCTAATGTGCTGGGGAGGCTGTTTCAGATGCAGCTCAGGACATGGTTGGTTTCTGGGCTGCAAGTGCACACTGCTGGGTCATGTCAAACGTCTTGTCAACCAGCACCCCTGAGGAAAACCTGAGCTGTAATGATTTATTAAGGGAAAAAGAAGGTTTTCTTCAACATTGAATTTTTCATGTGACTATTTCTCAGACCTATTTTTGCAGCAAATGCATGGTTTGTCTATTAGGAAAAACTGAAGTGATGGTCTTTGCTTGCTGGCATCTGTCATTTTTGGCATTTACACTTTTTCCTTCAGGCAGGTAGCTGGACAGGAGTGAGAAGAGAGGGCAGTTAAGCATGTATTCAGCCATGTGGGCAGATAGCTGATGAAGTAACATACCCTCTTCCAAAATGGAATAGGGGAAGGGCAGGGAAAGGAAAGGAAAGGAAAGGAAAGGAAAGGAAAGGAAAGGAAAGGAAAGGAAGCAAGAGCCAATTTGGCATAGTGCAGGATTAATCATTCATCTGCAAGATACAGCATCTTTCTGGAGAAGAGATTTCCCATTTTCAGTGGTTTCACTGGCATTGTTTGACAATCACTTCTGCCCTGTCCAACCTTCCTTGTGTCCTCTACAACATACCTGGGTTATTCATGCCTTCCTTGTGTCCTCTCCAACATACCTGGGTTATTCATGCCTTCCTTGTGTCCTCTCCATCCTACTTGGGTTACTCATGACCCCACTTGCACCTCATCCTGGCACACAAACCTCTTGATTGAATTCTGGCATCAATCCCAGCCCCACAACTCTTTGACGGTGTTTTGGGGCAGACAGAAGTGTATTTTCAGACTATCTGGCTCAGAAGAACATATATTTCAATGTATATGACTATAGATGCAGGTTTTCAGTTGTCTATTCTTTTTAACTGTGATTGTCCATTCAAAGAAACTGATTTTGGTCCAGCTGTTTGGGACAATGTGAAGCAGAAACACCACAGAATGACTCAGTCACCCCAACGAAAGGAGCTGTTCCTAAGGCTTATTTTTCCCAGTTTGGCATGTGATTTGCCTGCGAAAAGCCCAACTTCACTTTCTTTGCATCATCCTGAGAAATAGCAAGGTGGAATCTACCCCTGGCTTGTGCTTTGCTTCAGCCCCTAATCAATCTTAACAGCCACTTATTGCTTCATATTTTACCAAGCAAAGGAGATTAGGTCTTCATTACTTCCTCACGTGCCTTTGAGGGTTTCAGGGAGAAGACAGAGTTCCAGTAAAAAAAAAAAGCAATAAAATAAGAATTAAAACATTGATTTTATCTTCTGTGATCTTGTAATTAAAATACTTCATCCTTTTCAAGCTTCGTGATGCTCACACAGCTGAGTTTCCCTGTGTCATCAGTGGAACAATGTCCTGGATTCAGCTGTAACAGTTATTTTTCTCCTTCTCAGTAGCTGGTGCAGTGCTGTGGTTTTGGCTTTAGCCTGAGAACAACACTGGTAACACCGATGTTTTTAGTTGTTGCTCAGTAATATTTACTCTGATTAAGGACTTTTCAGTCTCATGGTCTGCCAGTGAGGAGGGGCATGGGAAGCCACAAGAAAGCAGAGACAGGACAACTAACCCAAACTAGCCAAAGGAGTATGGAATACCCCTTATATATGTGGTATATTCCATACCACAGCACATCATGCCCAGTATATAAACTGGGGGCAGTCACCCAGAAGACCCAGACCACTGCTCAGGTTGGGTTGGGTATCGGTTGGTGGGTGGTGAGCAATTGTATTGTGCGTCACTTGTGTTTATTGTTTTCTTTCCCTTTTCCCCTTTTAGTTTTATATTCTCTCCCCCTGTTATTTCCCTTATCATTATCATTATTGGTGGTAGCAGTAGTGGTTTGTATTATACCTTAGTTACCGGAATGTTCTTATCTCAACCACGCAACTGCTTAAACCACAACAAAGGAATAAGGCTTCTCATAGGTGGGTCAACCCACTTTTCAGAGGTGACTGGTTGTCTCTGTGGCTGTTGTAGGAGCCTGCCTTGCAGCAGATGCTTAATATTTAGAATTAGCTGCAAGAAATCCGCTCTTAAAACTGAATTTCACACATTTTTGCATGTAAATCATCACCAAGAAGATGCTTTTAATCCTGTACCTTGGTACCTCTCCGCAGGGCAAATGGGAAGGCACAGCCCCAGAAATTTCCCAGAAGCATCTTGCATTATTACTGTGAATTTATCACAGTTTTCAGCTACTCCAGATTTACTGCCATATGTTGGCCTTTAGTGTAACTCCCCCCATACCCCACATTGTTAGCAGCCTCAGGTGTGCAGAATGGCTCAATGAATCTGTGAATGTGATAAATGCTACCCATTACTAGCAAGATCATTTTGCATCTCTTTGCAGTTGGTTTCACTACAAAAATGCTTCTGGTAAAACAGAGCTTTTTATTTATTCATTTCAGTAATTTCTGTCTGGGTACAATTGCCTTGACCAGTGGTCCTATCATTACTTATTGGTTACTTAAAAGTGGGACACTCTTGTTTCCAAACTAAGAGCATTGTCTGTTGTACTCAGGGATCTGACTAGGAAGATGACTCACGATGGTGCTTGAAATCCAACAGCTTGGCCAAGCGGATGCAGACCAGGAGAACAGAGGAAACTCCTGACTCTTCAAGTCTCGCTACCACATGGTCTCCTAGAAGAAACACCATGTGCAAAGAATGACCTTTGAGGGGTGGTGGTAGTTGCTAGAGGAGAAAAACCATGTCAGGGACCACTGTAGTGACCTAGTGGTATAGACCAACAATCTTCAATGTCCTCAAGCATTCCCTGCGTTGGTTAACGTATCAGTGTACATATAGTCAACTGTCCCGTCCTTGTGTGAGTGCTGTGGAGCTGCATTGAGTGCTGTGGAGTTGTTTCAAAATCCACAAGTCACTGTTTTGTGTTTTGGTTTCAAAAGCTGCACTGAAACTCCCAACCCCCCTTACACCAAAAGTAATCATGTTTTTTAAATGCAGATAAGTACCAACTCTGGCTGAAATTCCAATAATCTGGAATTTCACACACTGGGGAACAAGAGGGAGGAGAGGAGAGGGAAGGGAAGGGAAGGGAAAGGAAGGGAAGGGATGGGAAGGGAAGGGAAACCACAGTGGCAATTTTAATGCACCCAAAACCTCATTTTGCTCCATACTTGGCTGGAGAGATTCCTCTAACTGAGCAGTAACTCATCCAATAAGGCTTTACATTTTACCATGACAAAACTTAAAAGGAGGAAGTAAAAACATACATTTGTTCTTCTGGGGAAAACCAAGTGTATGTTAGACTCAAATGACTGTGTAATTACATCAGTGGAAGCATTCTTACAGAACTGGAACTACGATCAGCAGCACATCAGTTGTCTTTTGTTCTGTGCAATAGTAGATACCAGTGAGAACCCCAAGTTTAAGTGCATTTGTGTTCGTAAGTCACACTGAGGTATTTCACCAGTGTCTGCAGTGCATCCTTTTAAAGAAACAGCAGAAGGGCTGATATTCTGGAGATAATTAATGTTTAATTGGAGGTGACTTGTGGGAGGGGTTTGAATATTCCGAATACATATGCCAAACTAGGTTTAAATCTCATTTTTGGAGTAAGGCAGGCAACATTGGAAAGGCACCCATCAAAATTATACCTCTGTGCTCTGCAGGTGTCCTCCACCCTCAGCCTGACTTTTAGGCAATCAGTGATATGGTAACTTTTTAAAAGACTTCTAATGATGTCCCTGTGACTTTTCTTTGCCCTACTCACATTTACTCTTGATTTATACTTACAAGGAGGCCAAAAGCCCTTAGATATTGGCATCCTGTAAAGGAAAAGACCTAAGAAATTTTGGTAAGGAAACTGTTGATGAACCCATGAATATTTTCATGGTTTTTCTATGCTTAGTGATGGTTTATGTTGCTCTTTCTGTATGGTTTTGCTTGGATTATGTTCATTAAATTTTACCTTCAAAGCTGAAAGAGCTGCCAGGTCTCTGCTATGGACATGGTGAGGTGTCCCTGCCCATAGCAGGGAGTTGGAACTAGATGATCTTAAGGTCCTTTCCAACTCAAACAATTCCATGATTCTGTGAGTCTATAACTGGAAGAATTTCTCTAAAGTAAGAGCTCATGACTAACATATTGTAGGAGCTCATCCAAGCCATGTGTGATGAACTCTGCACAGAGGAACCCGAAGATCTGGGGGGAGGATGCTCTAGAACCTGTCTTGGGGTCCACTAGCTATTTTTACTACTGGGTACCTGGTAGATATTGTGATGCTCAGGGTACTCTTGAGTTTGGCGAAACAGATGGTGCTTTTTATTGGATTAATGGTGTTCCTGCAGGTGCTGTGATTTCACCCTGCTGAGAAATTGCATCCTACCTACTTCAGTTCTCCCAGCCATTTCAGTTCTATGCAGAATTTCTCTGCTGCTTGTCACTGTGCTTTTGGTGTTCCTTTGTGTTGCTAAACAGCTGATCTGTTCCACCTCTAAGTGGGCCACTAAGGCTTGAATCATAGAAGAGGGTGCTTTATTCACTCAGTGTGAAGCACCACTGTCATAGAAGCACAGAATAGTCTGGGCTGGAAGGACCTTAAGATTCCACAGCTACAGGTTGGGTGGAGAAGAGATTCAGAGCAGCCCTGCAGAGAAGGACTTGGGGGTGTTGGATGGTGAGAAACTGAACATGAGCTGCTTCAGTGTGCGCTTGAGCCCAGAAACCAACCGTATCCTGGGCTGTATCAAAAGAAGGGTGGTCTGTAACAAAAAAGGGGTGCCCAGCAGGTCAATGGAGGTGATCCTGCCCCTCTACTCTGCTCTTGTGAGACCTCACTTGGAGTATTGTGTCCAGTTCTGGTGTCCTCAACATAAGGAGGACATGGAGCTGTTGGAGCAAGTCCAGAGGAGGCTATGAGGATGAGCAGGGGAGAAAGTTGGGGCTGTTGAGCCTGGAGAA
>NW_009911346.1:0-12155 GCF_000696875.1 Nestor notabilis | reverse complement strand
GCCTTCCAGTATCTGAAGGGGGCATATAAGGGGGCTTCAAACTTAAAGTTTGAAGTTTGGATTAGATCTAAGGAAGAAGTTCTTCACAGTGAGGGTGGTGAGGCACTGGAATAGGTTGCCCAAGGAAGTTGTGAATGCTCCATCCCTGGCGGTGTTCAAGGCCAGGCTGGACAGAGTCCTGGGCAAAATGGTTTAGTGCGAGGGGTCCCTGAACCTGGCAGGGGGGTTGGAACTAGATGATCTTAAAGTATTTTCAACCCAAACCATTCTATGATTCTAAAGATATTAGAAGACCAATTTCCCTTCAGTGTAATTGTGATGTAAAATAGCACCTCACAAAACTGTTCATTATATAAGATTGTCCTGGAGTAAGTACATACTTTGCAGCTCCAGGTTACAAGATCTAAACTTCCTTGACTTCGTCAGTGGAGGAACATCTAGCTGCCTCATTATCAGAGTAGTCTGACTTGCAGAGTGCTCCAAAAGCTGATGATCAATATTCAACCCACTAAGTGGACTGCTTTTCCTTAGGGAGGCAGGGCTGAGAGGGAGAAACATGATTTCCTAAAGTGCTCACTCTATGTCACTTCTGATTATTAATGATTGTATCAGGGTCTCATTGAAGCAATCTAAGGAGCAATCTCACTGGGTCAATCCACAGAAACATCAAATGAATGATTTTGAAGGTAAAGTTGTTTTGTCTTTCAAACTTCAAAAATAGACTGTAATGTTTTCTGACTATTGTTACATGCTGAATTTTTCTTTCGTTTATGACACATATTCTAGGAAATTATGTCAGGGCCCCATGGCACCTACAAGCTCTGCAACACCCACCTCTGAGGAGTGTGGCTGTCTGTGCTCAAAGTGCTGCTTTCATCCATATCATCCTGTTGGGAGATAACACTGGGAGCAAAAGAGACGTGTGGCTGTCACTGGACTGCTGGTCGACTCTGGTTTATGTCACTGGCCTGGTCTCCTCTTGTTTGAAAGTTGTGGAGCTGTCCCCATGTTGGAGGGGATGGTGCCCTTCCTGCTTCATTGTCACCTTGAATTTCCCTTGGTGAGCAGCCCACTCTAACCACAGTTTATTAATTTGTTTTCATCATTATGGTTCCACTAAGGTCAATAGAGATACATACATATGTATGCAGGACAGGGTAGTTCAAGACTGGATTTGGACATGTGTCGTGGTTCAAGCCCAGCCGGCAACACGGAACCACGCAGCAGCTTGCTCACTCCCCCCACCCCCGCCTTCCTTCCTCCCCCTGCTCCCAGAGGGATGGGGAGGAGAATCGGAGGAATGTAACTCCCACGGGTTGAGATAACAGCACTCCAGTAACTAAGGTATAATACAAACCACTACTGCTACCAAAAATAATAATAAGAGGAATAACAAGGGGAGAGGACACAACCGCTCACCACCCACCAACCAACACCCAGCCCGACCCGAGCAGCGATCTGGGCCTTCCGGGCAACTCTCCCCAGTTTCTATACTGGGCATGACGTGCTGTGGTATGGAATACCCCTTTGGCCAGTTTGGGTCAGGTGTCCTGTCTCTGCTTCCTCCCGGCTTCCCCTCCTCTCTGGCAGAGCATGAGACTGAGAAAGTCCTTGGTCAGAGTAAACATTACTGAGCAACAACTAAAAATATCGATGTTATCAGTGTTGTTCCCAGGCTGAAAGTCAAAACCACAGCACTGCACCAGCTACTAAGAAGGAGAAAAAATGACTGCTGTAGCTGAACCCAGGACAACATGCTTGTCCATCCATAGTGACGCAAATTAAATCACTCTTCCAAAAGACCGGATAGCACATAGTGAGTTGAAAGTAAAATGACCATTGGCTTGGGTCTAGGATAACTGGAGGTATCGACAGCCAAATACTTTTTTTTGTTGTTTCTGTGTGTAAGACAATTAACTTATCGCTGTTTTTTACTGTTACATTGTGTGAGGCTATGTACTGAAATGATCACTTGATTCTAAGGTGACATATGAAGCCAGGGCACTGGGTCTGATTCTGAGACTAGCTTGTAAAATCTAGCTACCTTCTCAATTCTAAACTCTTTTTGCTTCCAGCTCAGGGTGGCTACATCCAGACTGTGTATTGGAAGTGGTCCTGGAATTGGCTAATTCACAAACTGAAGGTATGAATTGTTTGTAAAGATTGCTAATTTACCTAGGTTATCAGGAACCACTGTTACAACAGCACTACAAATGATAGCCCTCCCGTGCCCAGCTCTGCCTTGGCATTGTTCTTTTACTATGTAGATGTCTCAGGAGTATAAAGGATTGTATGGAATTCATAAGCATGTCTTATAAAGAACATTTTGGCAACCAGAAGTTAAGGCCTTCACCACAGAAAATTATCAAAGCTCTTTCCAGGTGAAAATATTCTGTTTGATGCTTTGTGTGTATATATTTAATTTCACCCTAGAGAATCATCGAGCAGTCAGCAAACTTCGTACCAAAATAGCACAGTGTCCATCAAAGAGGAGCAGTCTGTTCCAGAGTGGAATGCAACAGCTATTTACCAGGGAAAATAGCATTGCAGATCTGTGTAGAAGTGGGACCAGGGAAGAAATCTGCATGCAAGTGAAAATTCAGAGAGACTGGAAGGAGATAAAAGAAGATCAAGAAACCTGAGGTTATTTAGGTTGTGGAAAGTTAGATAAAAAAATCTCACTTTGCCTCTTTTGCTAATATCCCTTGTCTTTAACAAAAGCTGGTTACCTGAATGCAGCGTCTTCAAGAACACCATACCCTGAAATGTCATTGTAAGGCATAGGTGATGTAGAAATCAATTCAATCTGATGCAAGTGCAGTCAGTGTCCTCTAATATATCCTATCCAAGTACTGATCAAGATGAATCTTTGCATACTGCTTCCATCTTGGAGAAGGCTTTGTGTGGGCACAGAGTAATTACCAAGACTCTTCAAATTGTGAACTGCAGGTCTTGTCCTCATAAGAAATTGTGCTGACTTAAATGAAGGGATTATTATCAAAGGCTTTAATTATATTCCTCTATGAATACTTTCCTTTTCATTTAGAAGTAGGGGTGAATGGAAGATTTCAGACAGGATAATATTAATTAGACATTGGTGGGAGAAGAGAGTGCTGACAGTAGGGTAACAGACTGTTAATCTGAACAGGATACAGACAGACTTTGACATTCCATGAGAGATGACTGTCAGATAAAATGAAAAATACATTTTCAATGTAAAGTTAGCAGCATGCAGGATGCAAAAGTTACTTTTGGCCTGATGACAAGATGGCAAGTGGCAAATTACTCAGACTGATGCTTCTTAAGTACACGAAGGCAATGCTGTCAAGTGCTTTACACTGCTACTTAATTTCTATTCTGAAATGATGTATATATTATAACTATCACTGATTCAAATGAAAAATAATTTTATCCGCATTTTAAAACACTTTTTCTTTTCCTTCTATTCAGAAAAATAATACTGGCATTAAGATAAATGGAGCTGTAAGTAGCACTGCGTCTGCACTGCTATGATAATGTGGGCCCCCAAAACCAGTTGCCAAGCATAGCTGCTACCATTGTACAGAATAAGCAAGTTAAAATAATTGTTTCTACTTTATTGCCACTTTCCTGGGCTTGTGCAGTTCAAACTTTAAAAGCTGAATATCCTTTCTAGCATGTTGCCGTATTTTAAATAACAATGTACATATTATTTAAACATGATCCATGGATGTTTTAGTTATTTCTTTGGAAAATGTGTTTCTCTAAGAATCCCTGGGAAGCCTTTGCCCACACAAAACTTTTCCTTTACAATTCAGGATGGTAGAAAATGGGCTTGTTTGGAGAGCTAGGTAGAATAATTTTGATATGTATGGTAGATGAGAATGGAGAAGCAATAGGAAAGCATTAGCTTTCCCTGAAAAGCATCTGTATAGTCCTCTGCTAGAGGGAATTTACTTGTTCTGTATTCCATATGCAAAACAGCTGTGCAACATGGGGGAAAAGTCTGGAGTTGACTGAACTGGAACTGTTCCAGTAGTTAGAAACACCTCTTGACAAACTGAATGGAAAAAAAAATCTAGTACATAAAATAGTTTTACATGAGGAGTACAAATATCTCAGATGTTACATGACCATGACCTTGATATTATATGAGATGTTACGTGACTGTGTGATCTAATATCCCATTGTGGATCCCTGCAATAGCTAGCCTTATACTTTCAGACTTCCTCAGCAGTTGGCGCCAGATGCCCTGGCATCCCTTACTTCATGTTCAGACACACACACACACAAATTGATCTTTCAGTTGACCCCTAGGCTCCATCATCTCCCCAAGAGCTGCCTGGGACCTCCTGGCCCATCCAGTAGCCAACCCACAGATCCTCTGGTCTCTCCACTATCCAGGTTTGATACTTGCTTTTATTTGAAGGCCTTTTTGAAGAAGCTTGTGTTGGGGAATTTTTATGGTATCCCTCAAGAGAAATTAAACTCACATTTGTGCGTAAATAGAAAAGAAAGATGTAATAATGCATTGGGCAGAGTCCTACCACAATACATGGTTCCACATGGAGACTGAAAAGATGTGTTGCAAGCAGATTTCTTATATACACTTGCACCAGCACCAGTTGCATAAGGCACCTCAGTGCAGCTGTGGGTCCAACCCCTGACCCAGCTCTGCTGCTGGAAGGTGGTCCCTGAATTTTGGCACTTGAGCACTCCTGTTCCACGATGGACCCAAGACAATGCTGAGGCTGTTTCTCATCTCATCACCAAGGGAAACGTCACTCCCTTGCCAGGAGTCCTCTGTGTCTCTGGAATTCATGCTTTCAAACAGTTTAACCCCTCCATGTAGATGGGCCTTCTTGCCCTCCATGCCAGATCATTCTTTGGTCACAAATTACCACTGCTGAGCAGTTACAATTAGAACTTCCACTTCACTTGTTTTCCCTTTATCATTAAAGGAAGCCTAGACATGTTCCTTTCACTACATAAATCTGAGACTTGGTGAATATTCATCCATTTGGATGGTGAATATCATATCTCTATCATTTGCTCATCACTTTGAGAGATCCAAGTCCCATAGTGGTAAAAAAATATTAATATTATGTCCATAAATGTCTACAAAGATAAAGATTTTTATCAGAAAGAATGAATCAAAGACTCCCTGGTGTTCATCAATAATGAAAAAAATTACTCTGACTTTTGAAGTATTTCTTCAGCCCCAAGTACAGAGTGCTTAGATGCTTTTATCTATCTGTTGCAAATCTTGCGACTATGGAAGTGTTCCTTAGAAAAAGAAAGAACATTAAGTTTTAAGAGAAAGAAGATTTTTCTTTTTTTTAAAGAAATTACCTTTGTGCTACATCAGCTTATTAATGGATGTCTTCTGATGGCCTGTGCTTCATGCACATCATGAAACAATTGTGATCATTATAAATTTTTAATAAAGTTCTTTTGATTACTCATGTGTTTCAGGAATTAAATTCGTGGAAATATGAGCAACTTCAACTAGAACTGGAGGGCAATGTAGAGCTTCTGCTCACCTAAGTGTGGACACAAAAGTATCCGTCACCAGCTGAGGAGCTTTTAGTTACCTTTCATATGCATTGGAGAAACATATGTACCTCCAAAAGAGCAGAGTGAATTGAACTCCACTGGTTGTGTAGGAATGGTTTCCTAACTCAGGCAGTTTAGTTATCACCTCAGTTATATGGGGTAAATTGGGGCTGAAAGTGTTTTAATATTAAACTGGTTAGGTTTAATACTCAAAAATTATCACATTCTAGTGATAAACATTTTAGTGGAAGTTTCCTCGTTTTCTTTATGCCAGCTTCCAGAGAAACAAATGCTTCAGCGTCCACACTGTGGTCAGGCTACAGGGCAGTTACCAGGACAGCAGGTATATTGCTGTCAGTTTGCTCAGGGACATGCTGTGACCTTGAGGGATGGTTATCATTACAGCATTTATAATTAGCAGTCCTGCACTTGGCTGTTTTCCAGTTAGTCTCAAAAAGCATGTAAAATAAAACACCTGTGGTATATTGGCCATTTGAACTCCTGACGGTGAGGGCAGCCTGAATAAGTCACTCAGTAAATTAACTAACTGCACTTGTGAAAAATGCTGACCTCTAACACCTATTGCAAAAGTTTTATTTCAGTTGCAGCACCATCTCTGCTGTAGCAAGGCTTTTATAAACCCATGAGCTGAGTTTAGCTAGCACTGTGCGAAATCAGCATTTCCAGTGCACTTTGTCCTCTTCTTTTCTTCTGTAATTATTTGTTGCCACCTTCTACATTTTGTCCTCTCCTTGTGGCAGACAAATTGATGTTTATAATCTCAGCTTCAGGTTTCTCACATTTCACCATTTACTCACGTGAAAATGAGCTTCTTAATTTCTGCCTGTTTCCAAACCAATATCACCATTTATCTCTTTTGGACCCCTTTCTTTCCCCCATCACCTTGCCCCATGTGCTTTCACTTTGCTATTTTCAGAGTCATGCTAGCACCCTTCTTTGCCCTGGGGGGCTCAGTGTAGTCTATACTGTTTCTTATAAGGGCAATGTAACGTCCTGGTATTGTACCTGCCTGTTACTGTCCTCTGCAACAGAATCACAGATATTCAGACTTAGAATTTGCCAGAACTCAACGTTTGTACTTGAGAACCTTTACATTCCAAATACCAACTTGACAAAAGAATGAAAACTCAACAGGTTTTTTTAAAGGAATACAATTTTACAAAATAGTATTGCCTTGAAAGCATACATCATTTAATGCTGACAATTTCAAGTTCCTTAATCTTGATGATGGTGCAAAAATGTTAAACTTTAAAACAACAGAAAGGTTGAAATAAAATGAAAATGTACTAAATGTGAACCTGTTAAAGTGGTGTATTTAAATATCCCCAGATAACCAAGGAATTAAAAAAAAGCCGTGTTCCCAAATGTTATGAAAATGGATACAATCCTGAAAAAACTGCTGATTAGACACTACTTTTGATTGAAAATATAAGATGCCATACTAATTTCATCTAGTTCTCTGTGATACATGCCATACACAATCGCCGTACTTCCATAAACAGGAACCTCTCTTACCCCAAGCAGGGAGAGTTGGTTTTGTTCTGCTGCCCTCAGAATTCCTGAATGACTAAATGCAAAGATGACTTGGAGATACTAAATGAGAAGTACTCTGTTGTAATACGTAGCATGGGGCTTTTTTTACTTTTCAACATTTTTTTTCTATCAATCACACAGCTTTCAGCCTAATGTTCATTGCGTTTTTCCCAACAGAACATTAAGAATAAGCTCTCAATAGTCTCTCTAATATGTATGTTTTTTCAGTTTTTAAATGTTAGCACAGAGGCTTATGGGAGCTGCATCTTCAGTTTCCTGTTTGGAAATGCACACAATGAATGCTTTTTATGCTGCTTTGGATGGCAAAAATATAAATAAAACATATGAAGTGCTTTTAGGTGAAAACAAAACAAAACAGAACAAAAAAAACAAACAACCGCAAACCATGGGAACAAACCCTCTTCTGGTTCTGGTATTATCTTATTGTTTTGTTGGCAGGCAGGAAAATATTGCACTTTGGGAACTGTGGGTGAATAACTTATTCAGGAGCTCAATAAACAGAAAATGGAAATTGAGCATATACTAGAACAGACTTTTTTGTGTGTGTGGGTTGTTTGTTTGTTTGTTAGTTTGCTTGCTTGCTTGCTTGTTTTTAAAGTTATAACACTTTATAGATAAATTTAGTATTCATTCCCCATATATTGAGAACTGAGGGTGCAATTTGCTACAGCATTTTACACCATGGTTTTGCTCATTTCTGATGACCATTAGCATGAATGAAAAATTAAGCATTCATAGTTTTCACAATGAAATGAGATTATTTGAACTCTATTACACTTGTTTTGAATGCTAGTCCATTCTTGATAATTTTGGAATACGTTGGCTAATTTTAGTCTCATTGAGAGGTGGGTAGAGTTCTTGAAGATAATTCTGTCACTACAAATTTACTGAAAGGGTGACTGACTAAAGGAGAAAGGCCCCAAATAGTGCCTCTGTTGAGGCCAAAGAAAAGTGAAATCAGCCATTACACATTTTCTTTTGTAGCAGGCAGCCATTTCAACATGCATGTAGTGCATGATTCCCTTATCTTTTATGTGTATTTCGTAAGGGATCATCTGGTGAGAAGAGAGGTAATTTTACCTCGGTGACATAAAGGAAATAGGACTCAAGTATATAAGAAATCAGGTTTCATTAGCTCTACTGCCTATAGGACAGTGTGATACTTTTGTCTTCAGGAGGAGCAAGTAGGAATATTTCTTCCTGCAATTACATAAATGTGTTTTTTTAAACATTAAAACTACAGTTCAACATTGTATGAATGGCCGTGAGTGGGATTCAAGTGCTGTAGAAATCAAACAGTGCTCATCCGTGAATTTCATCTGGTGTGAAAATTCTGTGTGCACAGAGAATTGCTCCTGTCACAGGATATTTAGCTCTCAGCTCTTTGAAAACATCACCTCTTAAGGGTGAGAAGAATTTGCGCAGAATGTAGTTGTAAGTTGCTCTGACCACAGCACCTATTTCAGTCTATTACGGATGAAAAGTCATCTGCACTTCAGATTGTAACACTATATAAATGTGAATGGGTATAAACAGTAAAACCATAGCAGCACAGTGGTCTACAAAGAGTGGTTTAATAGATGGGGAATAAATGAGCCTTGGTGGATTTCTGTTCAGCTTTCAGGGCAGTTCATCTGCAGTACAGACACTCACTGAGTGACTCTGGAGCTTGTGTGGCATTTTTAAATCTGCTGCAGGCACTTCAGCAGCCTAGTCTAATTGCAAGACAATGGGATTCGATGTTGCAAGCGCTGAAGTACTTTAAAACCTGAATCTGATACATATTGCAACTTTACCCTTAACAAAACCTCAGAATACTTAAAAATGTGAAAAGTTCCTCTTAATAGTTTTGGCTGTTAAAATCTTCTAACTAAGAAAGTCTTCTAGCCTTTGGCAGAAAAATGCAAACATGAATATCAAGGTTCAAAATCAAAAGATAGCCAAACAGAACTGAAATTTAACTAGTATGAATAAAGAGAACTGAAAATATACAAAGCACAGAACATATAAAGAGCAGACACGCAAGAAACAAATAGTGAACATAAATAAGTAATAAAAAGAAAATTTAAACCTTAATGCACCTCATGTGATTTTTCAATATATTCTCTAGGTGAACCTGCTTTAGCAGGGATGTTGGACTAGATTGTCTCCAGAGATCCCTTCCAACCCAACCATTCTGTGATTCTCTGATTATGCAACATAGAGTATAGACGTCTGGCTATAAGATTGGAAACAGTATCGTCAAAATGCTATTGAGTTTTTTATATTTGCCTAATCATCTATCAGTAACAGTCTTAGGGATACAGACAGAAAGCTTTCAGAAAATTCCAAAGCAGAGACCTTTGCAATCTTTGGAAGTACGGTCTACAGGTCTGTGTTACTTCTTATGGTGCTACCATAAGGAGTAAATAAAAAAAAAAAAAAGGCAACACCCCCCCCCCAAAAAAAACCCCAACAAAACAAATAACAAGCAAAAAAATAACCAAACAAAATAAAAAGAAAAAAAAGGAAAATTCTCTAGATTTCCAGCCACTATGAAGCATAAGCAAAAATTCTCAATAACTTCAGAAAAGTTTATGTCACTCACAGCTACCAGCAGCTGTCAGGTACTATAAACCTCAAAAGCTAGGAGAACTATGGTTGGCAGCTACAGTAGAGGCAGAAAATTGAAATGGAGAATATATAGGAAGGAGCAAAGGACTAGTGGAAGAAGACTGACTATGTGAGTAAAGACTCATGGAATTTTAAACCTGGGACAGGCTAAGGACAAATAGACATATGTATGTATGGATATAGAGCATGAAGAGAGCCAGAAGAGTGATTATTATCTGCAAGCCCTTTAAGAACTTAGGAAGCCATTGCAAAGATGGTCCTGAAACTGAGATATTACCTATGAGACGTCAGCCCATGTTGGTCAGGGGAAAGAGCTCACCTAGAGAGATTAATCAGGTGGCTGAATGACTTCTTCTGGGGAAGGAATGTGGACAACTGAAAGTAATTAAAAATTCTGAAGTTGTAATTTTACTGTAATTATTACCCAAACATGACTCGCAGGGCAGTGGGAGCTCAATGGTGACTTACAAGGCAAGCTCTGACCTTCACCAAAATGAAGAGCAAGTACTAAGAAATATTCTTGGGCACTACAGTATGTCACTTTAAATCAAGATGCTACTTCTTGAGTAACAAACTAGATTTACCAAGGTTACTCCATCTTCCACATCTTTCTAACTATAAAGCTAAGGAGATGACAGAAATAGCAAGAGCTCCTGAAAACATGCACGTGTTCTTCAATGTGGCTGTCCATATGTATCTTTATGGATCTAGGCTGAGACTAGGGATTAAAACTTTTATATCACTGTGCAGATAACCCTCTACAGAAAAGTTAAACAGTGCTAGGTGTGGACATGGGCTTTGCTATGGCTGTATTTTCTGTTAAGTTGTTAGAATGGACTCTGGAACCCTTGTGGCCATGGACCCATGATCGTTTACCTAAAAAATACCCAGATACAATATGGGAGTTTGCAGGGCCTAAGGATTTTTCTCAAAAAAAAAAAAAAAAGATAGTTTGTGGCCACAGTTCTGGAGTGTGAAAGTACGAATGAAGCTAGAGTATGCCAGTTTGTCTGGGGCAAAATATAGGTGTGAACACTACCTAGGCAGGTATAGGTGTAATGATATTCTTTCCCCTTACACCCTTATATTACCCCATAAATATTTTGTTCTTAGAACTCATGTCTAAACCAACTTTACTTTTCTAAATGCAATCTTTGTGACATCTGGAAATAGAATCTTGACTTTGAAATTAGAAGACATTCTTCATAACTAATAGATTAGGAATAGGATGTAATTTTGTTAGTCATACAAGGTCTTTTCTAGGTTTACAGACTGATGACACAAAGTGTTTTTACTAGAGTTCAAGCCATCAAGTATTATTGTATATACAAAGACATTTGAAATACACTACTGCAAATGAAAATGATCTAATAGCTTTAAAGACAGACATCAGAAGGCCCATTTTTAACATTTCAAATCATCTTAAAAAAACAGTAGGAAAAGTAACAGATGCATGCAAGATCTTTAACATTCCTGGAAAAATACCCTCTGCAAAGCAAAGGTATTAACTTACATACAGAATCATAGAATCATAGAATAGTTAGGGTTGGAAAGGACCTTAAGATCATCTAGTTCCAACCCCCCTGCCATGACAGGGACACCACACACTAAACTATGTCGCCCAAGGCTCTGTCCAATCTGGCCTTGAACATCTCCATGGTTGGAGCATTCACAGCTTCCTTGGGCAACCTATTCCAGTGCCTCACCATCCTCATTGTAAAGAACTTCTTTATATCTAATCTAAACTTCCCCTGTTTAAATTTAAACCCATTACCCCTTGTCCTACCACTACAGTCCCTAACAAAGAGTCCCTTCCCAACATCCTTATAGGCCCCCTTCAGATATTGGAAGGCTGCTATATGGATGCTGATGTTATTTTTGGATTTTAATCTTGATTTTAAAAGGTGCTTGAATGGATGTTTGTATGAACGAAGAGGAGTATCTCCATTCTGTTAATTTTGATGGCTTCTAAGTGTTCCATCAGCAATTTAAAGTGTAACAATACCCATGCAACATCAAATGTGTCCACATTAGTATTTATTTAGACCAGATGAAGAACAAATCTCCTAATCTTCTTCTTTACTTCACATGGACTTGCGTTGCAGAGCAGTTTTCAATAGAGAGTTTGCACTGGGGTACTCAGTCTGGATTAATTTTGGGTGAAGATAAGCTTGAGAAAATGTGCCAGTAGCACAGCTAATGCAATCCAGTCACTGATGGCCATTTAGTCTGTAGAGCCAGACAGGAATTAGACCAAGGCAAATCTTTCTGAAATACATATGATGAGGACTTTGAGGCCTCAACTCCTGCTGCTTCATCCTACAGACCCACCGTTAGTTTGATACACTAATACAGATATGGAATCCGAGTTTGATCCTAAGAAACAAGAAAATGGTGCAGTCGTAGTATGGGAAATAAACAAGAGGAATTGG
>NW_009911345.1:16214-16569 GCF_000696875.1 Nestor notabilis | reverse complement strand
GCCCCCGGCCCCGCCTGCCCAGAGAGCAGGAGGTAGCACGCCACCCGCTTCTGATTTTGCCCGTCTCCTTGGGTGAATTGCTTCCACCTTTCCACCTTTAGGCTTCCCGCGAAGGCGGGGGAAGAGGGGGGTGAAACAAGCTCTCTGCCTGTGTGTGCAAAAAATGCAGAGAACGTGAGTATCCGTCGTGCTGAGCTACACCCGTGTCTCTGGCATAGACTTCAGCGCACTGAGCCGTGGAGCACTTGGCGAAGCAGGCGAGCCTGCAAATGCCGTTGCAGCAAATGTTAAGGAGCTGCCAACTACACCGCTCTGGATGGCAGCTGTTGGTACAGGTACCGGATCTCCGCGGGGC
>NW_009911345.1:0-16189 GCF_000696875.1 Nestor notabilis | reverse complement strand
GGCATTCAGTGCAGCGGGAGCTGAGCAGTGAAAATGCCAGATTGAGCCCGCTCTGGGTTGTGCGCGGTTGCAGAATCGAACCTCTGCATCAGTCTGCTGTGTGAACCACTGGCACACATATTTTACACATGCCCCCAACTAGTTACTGTTAAGATTTCAGCAGAAATGTTGTGCCTTTGGGGAGCTGCTCAGCAAACAGCCGAGTGCCACTGAGCTGTGCACAATACAGGTGCGCTGTGACAGGTCTCTCTTCCTCTGAGATGTTAGTTGAACTCGTGAGATCCACTCATGTTGATTCAAATACAGATCAAATGCCAGAAGCAGCTGTTTTGGGAAGCTGAGCCAGTCATTCTAGCACACACACACACGTGTGTATGCCTATGTATGCAACACACACACATGTTGACCTACACGTGCACCTCCAGACAAAGGCAAGGAGAGATAACTGGGTAAGCAGAGGTACCATTGTGCAAAGTCCGCTTGAGAGCTCACAGTGAAGCATGGAAAAGGCCACACGATTAGATTGCATTGTAATTGTTAGTGTGAGCTGATCTACTTACTACTGGAATACGCTTTAAGCAATCTGGTCTAGTGGAAGGTGTCCCTGTCTGTGACAGCGTGGTTGAAACTAGATCATCCTTAAGGTCCCTACCAACCCAAACCGTTATATGATTCTATGATTTGTACCCCTTGTGCATGCTATCAGCACTACAAATATTGCACTGTGTTACTACATATTGGAACTGTAGGCAAGACTTCCTTTCAGAAGTATTTGATGTTCACATCCCAGAGCAGAGAGAGTTTTTTCCCCCATATATTTCCTTATTAGATCTTGAGAAGCCAAGTTCTGTTTTGAGTGTAATGTTCAATTTTTTTAAAAAAAAGCAGACACTTTTATAATTAATGGTATTTTCTTTGTCTTTTTATTTGTATTACTGTGACATTTCTTCTTTTCAGGCTTGACTAGAACATGGCACTATCAATGTACTTTACGCTTTCTGGCATTTTACATGTAATAACCCATTAGCAGTCTCCTGTGGGTCTTGCCAATGCTTATAATTCCCAATTAAACTAATGTTCAGATAAAATTTCTGTGGTATTACTCAGATGAAAATGAAGTAAATAGGATTTTTTTCTCTAATTCAGGACAGTGGGGTCTGGATCTTTGCAATGTTCTGAGTGTATGGTAGTATATTTTATTCTTAGCACATAGGTAGCTGCCAAATATCTTGCAGCAGTAAGTACTGTGGCAGGGAGAGAGAGGTATGGGGGGAAAACAAACATTCTGTGAAATACATCACGTTGTTTCAGAGGTTATATGGGAACAGTATGACTGGACCTTCCTTTAATTTGCTCACTGCGTCCTGCCAAATTAGATTCCACCTAGGGATCTTCTCCATTCTGCCCACATGTTACACCATTCTCCTCAGCACACCTACTGATGCATGCCCAGCAGTTGACCATTTGCAATTCAGCTAAATCTTACATATTCAAAATACCAAGCAGACTGAGGTCTTTTCTTTTTTCTTGCAGTTTGTGAAAATATCACTAGAGTGTTGTTCTGTTTCATGTACTACTACAAACAGAAAATAAAATACTAGAGGCAGCTTGAAAAATAAAAGAAAGTTGGAGCATTTAGAAAACACTAATTGATTTAGCCTTCTAATATTGATAGATACAAGTAAGAACACCTGCAGTAGGTATGAATCAGTATAATATAATCACTAAATCTGAATTGGCTTATATGGAGAGATGGCTTATTATCTTGAAAGAGGAAGGCAAAAGCTGTGCAGAAATTTTAACCAGATTTGCTCAGTCAGTACCAGGTAAAAGGTCCAATAATATTCCTATGTCCCAGCATCTTTTCTCTTTGTATTAATAACAGCTTTTCTAACTAGTAGTATGAAAATTTAAAAGATTATCAAATTTTCACTGAGATGGAGGTTTACAGGCATAAGAAAGAAAATTAGAGTAATTATTTAATTAATTTTAAAAATCATACTGATTTTTATTCATTTAATATTATGAAGGAAGATTTCCTCGGGTTTCTATTATTTTCATGTGATTTTAGTTGTGGTCCTACTGATCTATTCTTCATTAGCAATGATATAAAATGTTAGATCACATAGTACAATAGTATTGTTCATTGCAGTTTAAAATGTTTTCTCTTTGTTTTGGAAACTACATTGTTACAAAGCATAAGGATTGTTCTTTTTTTCTCTGTATTAATTTAATTTATAAAATCTGTAACAAGTTAATTCCATTAGTTCTATTGTTACAGGCCATGCACTTTTCCCAGCCAGAACATTTTCCAAGCAGTAAATTGGTCTTGCCAGCCCACACCAGGCATTCCATACTATTAAGTCGTGCCTTCCACGTAAGTCAGTGTATTGCCATTTATGTACTTAAATACCATTAGTTAAAACTCAAGTTTCTAACACTTGAGGAAAAGAGATTCCTTTTATTGAATGACTGAAGAACACAATTTGTGAATGAAGTGGGGAGGGGAACAGCAGAAATCTTTCATTTTTTGTGAAATATTTATGGGTGCAGAAATTGTTCATCTGAAGGTTTAGTGGGGGAAAAGGTTCATGAGTAAAGAGAGAGACAGGAACATGCAAAGGAAAGGAGAGATACAGGAAAAGACATTAATCCAGGGAAATGAATAGTAATGCTTTCTTTAAAGCAGGCAAGTACTGACCTTAACTGTGGGACCCTTAGACTCAGTCTGTTTTTCTGTGCCAGGTCAACTAGAATATTGAACTATATTTCTTCATTTCTTTTTTTTAGCTTTTCTTCATTTAAAGGAAACAAAGAAAAGAAAAAAAAAAAAAAAGAGATAGGTTCAAACACAAGTGAACTACTGGAAAAAAAATTCAATACCAAATGGTGCTATTTGCTCAACCTTAATTTCAAGTTGTGACAAGCAGGTCCTTCTCTGACTTCTTCCAGACTTCCAAACTGTTGAGGTAAGGGGATATTTGGGGCTTGTATTTTCATAGATGGAAGCAGGTCCCTTAGCTTTATAGGTAGTTAAATTGCTGTTTAATTTAATTTTTGCAACTTACATGAAAAGTATGCCGAATTCTAGGTAGACTTCCCATTTTATTACCATTTAAATCCCAACAACTCATCTTTTTAGTGGACAGCAAGCAATTGAACTTTCTTTTCTTACCTACGTTTGTCAGTTTTCCAGAATACACATCTGTTATTTTTACTGACATGATGCAAACTCTTTCTCTTTTCTTCTCCTGCCCAGAGTTTTGTAATGATTTAAGTTTATTCTTCTGACATCAGGGTGGCAATTGGTGTACTAAGGTTCACTTCTTTCTTTTGCGATTTTTAAACAAATAGTAGAATGACATCCATTAAATTCTGGTGTTTATCAAAGCCCTTTGGTTTTGTCTTCCATGATTAGTTTGAGATGTCTGTGCTTCCCAGTAAGCACTTACATTCTTTAAAAAAAGCCAGCTGTTACATTTTTGAGATTTTTCTTTTAGTGTAGAGGTTTTAGGAAGGCACAGGTCTGACAGATCATACCCAGTGCTGGAGTGGGATTCAGCTCCAAATCTAGAAGCAACTAAATTTAGGTGTATGTATTTGAACTGCTGAGTGTCTAAAGCTCCCGTCAAGTCAATGGAAATATATTCAATACAGTCATGGGAGCCTAGGGAAAATTTGGTCTTTGAATGTGGAGTTTTGTTTCTGGATGAGCTAAATAGTATCTAAGCACTCTACTGAAGGGGGCAAATGCCAAGGCAGAGGTTCCTCGTGATGTTTGAGGTTCCCAAAGCTATCCAAGACATCTGCAGAAAGTGAACAGGTAGTTTTTGTCTTGTCTTGCCTTGCCTTGCCGAGGAACTTGTCTTACAGGTGATCTGTACCATTCTGGAGGTTAGACTAGACTCTGTGACATCTCACAGGACACTGGACACCCATGCACAGGCATCTGAATCCACACTAGATTGCTTTTGGCTCTACACCGGCATTACAGACACAAAAAATCAGACAATGGAATCCTGATCCTTACAGTTACACAGGAAAAGCATTAAGACAGCAGTGGCATAGCAAAGTTTGTTGAAGAAGAGTAGAAGGTAAACGTAAGCAATGATCCCTTCTTCGTTTTCTGAAAGAGTTGAACCTTTACCTGTATTTATAAGGTTGGTAACCTGGCAAAGGACCTGAAATCTAGAAAACAAATGGGATATTTCAATTGGGAGATAAAAGGAAACAAGAGGCAGGATTCCAGGGCTACTAGCCAGACATTTTAGGTATCTCTAAGAGTATGTGGAATAAACAGAAAGAACAAGATGTCTTGCTACACAAACAAAGCTATAACTTAATTGGCAAGACAGAGACTTCATAGGATAAATCAAAGGATTGGAGTGTTGATAGAAAAGAGTACAGGCTGTTCAAGAAAGAAAGGCTGGGAAAAGGAGAAGACAACATTACATTACCAAGAATGTGCTCATGATCTTCTAAAAGAGAAGGCAGATACATTGTAAGTCTTCCAGGGAACTAAAAACAGGGTTGCAGAAGAGAAGTTTAGCTCAAATCAATTTGGGAAAGGAGGTGGTTGGACATCTTACGTACATGATATATCATAAATAAAATAAAATAATAACAATAATAATAAAGAACAAAGCTAGGAGACCTTTCTTGGAATTGTTGAAATGTGGTTTTACATCCTCAACAGATAAGAGTATATAAGTAGATTTATTCTGTCTTAATGGGTCAGAATAGATGAAAATTTAAAGGTGGATACCTCTCAGATATGATAAAAGTGAGTTTGAAATAATAGGAATGAGAACAGCACAGCACAACACTTCAAAAAAGGAAGGTGGTGACATAGATGGCTGATAGAAAAAGTTTGGAGGTTTTAACAGAACATACGTTCAGAGAGAGAGTCAGCATGAGAAACTGTTGCAAAGAAAGCAATATTGGCAAGAATGGAGTAGTCATTCAGAATATATTAACAGGAGTGTAGCATATGAGAAATCATTGTTTTGCTCTCACTTTACATCAGTTTCGGACCTCATGCTTGACAGTGGTTTAAAAAATTAAGCTGCAGGGATCCTAGAGGTGAGCATCATGGATAATAAAGTAATATGATCTTTCAGAAATATTTCAACTGGGCTTGTTCTGCCAAAGAAAAGATGCCTTTAAGTTATATTACATAGTTTATAGTTGTGTAAAAGATGGTTGTAAAAACACAGCTAACACATTCACCAAAAGTATCAGGTTTTTGTCTTAGCAAGGAAAACCTAAACTATACATAAGTAGGATGTTTCTAACTATAAAAAAAGTTAAACACTGTAAGACTTCACATGAAAAATGTATGGAATCCATATCTTTGAAACACGTGAAGCTTTTTCTAAGAGTAGCTTTTTTACTATTTTAGGATTCTCTAAGTGTCTATAAGAAGACACTTTTTGTCCAAAACCTAGTGTACCCCTTTTTATGGATGATATTCTGGGAAACTGAGTTTTCATGCTTTTAAGAAAGACATGCAGCCAATCTGTTTGCACTCTCAGATGCCATTTCAACAGCATGATTCAACTTCGGAAGCATATGTATCTTAAGAGAGCAAATACAGTTTCTGTCCTGGCCTTTACATCTGAAAATGGGGAATTCTTCCATTTGGACAGACACCCATAAAAGCTAGTAGGGCAGTAGTGCCTGCCAGCACAGGAATTTGGCTTGTGCCTGTTGTGGTTTAAGATAATAGGACTTCAACTGAGGAATTTGGTTGCCTAACCTTAGCACCGTTTTAGAGTCCTTAGGATATCGCAAGGTAGTGCAGGCTACCTGGTATAACCTCATCCTGACAGCAGATCTACACCTACCCACAGAAGCAGATGGGAAATCTCACCGGCCAGGTGCTCCACAGTGCCTAAAATGGCACCAGGAGACTGAATCCTGTCCTAAAGGTGCTTTTTGGCAGTTTTATCACTTCCCTATTTTTTTTTTTTTTTGAAGTAACATTTTGATAAAACATACATATTTTTAGTTTGACCTCTATTTGGAATTCTGTTTTAAATGCAAATCACAGACTAATTACCCAAGCTCTGCTCTCGTGAGACCCCACTTGGAGTACTGCGTGCAGTTCTGGTGTCCTCAATGTAAGACGGAGATGGAGCTGTCGGGGTAAGTCCAGAGGAGGGCCATGAGGATGATCAGGGGGCTGGAGCACCTCCCGTGTGAAGACAGGCTGAGAAAGTTGGGGCTGTTCAGCCTGGAGAAGAGAAGACTGCGTGGAGACCTTACAGCGGCCTTACAGTATCTGAAGGGAGCCTATAAGGATGCTGGGGAGGGACTCTTCGTTAGGGTCTGTAACAATAGGACAAGGGGTAATGGGTTTAAACTGAAACAGGAGAAGTTCAGGTTAGAGGGTGGTGAGGCATTGGAACAGGTTGCCCAGAGAAGTGGTAAGTGCTCCGTCCCTGACAGTGTTCAAGGCCAGGTTGGACAGAGGCTTGAGCGACACAGTTTAGTGCGAGGTGTCCTGAGCGACCCATTTTAGTGCGAGGTGTCCCTGCCCATGGCAGGGGGGTTGGAACTAGGTGATCTTAAGGTCCTTTCCAAGCCAAACCATTCTACGATTCAATGATTCTATGAAGCCTTTAAAAATCCATAATTCTTCCCTCTTCCCCAGACAAATACATCAGTAATGCTTTTAACGTGTGAGAAAGGGTGATGTTTGTAAAAAATGTATGGCTTT
This sequence comes from Nestor notabilis, assembly GCF_000696875.1. Taxonomy (NCBI): domain Eukaryota; kingdom Metazoa; phylum Chordata; class Aves; order Psittaciformes; family Psittacidae; genus Nestor; species Nestor notabilis. The sequence goes on along the minus strand of NW_009911345.1, from coordinate 9,468 downwards.
TGCAGTATATTAATGATCTATTTCCTACAATCTGAAGAATAACAACAGTTCGGCTTGGTGGTGGTGGGTTGTGTTGAAAGTGTGTAGAACCTGAGACGGCATATAAAAATCACTCATTTGCAGATGGACAATAGAACAAGAAGGCGATAGAAGATTTTCAAGCTCAAGACACAGGTTCTTTTCCTACCTTGTAAATACTTCTTTTGTGCTGTTTCTGGGACTTGGTTTTCTTCCTTATGTTGTGACAATCTCCTTTCTTTATCACACCATTATGACTGTGCATGCAGTGTCGAGGAATAAATAATAAATACCTGTAAAACCGTTAAATGGCCTGTAAGCAGTAACAACAGTACCAATAAGAGACTTGCCTAGAATGGATGATGCACTGATTCTGCATTCTAGATAAAAATGGAGGGGGGGGTATGGGAGGTTTCTTTTAAGATGTTTTCATGAATGTAAAGCTCTGGAAGAGGATTATTTCTGTGTATAAAGGACTGCTTATAACCAGTCTTGCTATGCACAGTAAGACTCACTAACAGTTAAGCATAATACTCATATATATATTTTTATGGCAGGTCGTGTTGATGACATTAAAAGAGGCAGAGGATATCAAGAAGATATCAAAAGATGTTTCAAGATTGAAGTTGCTTTCCTCTAACAGAATTGTTTTTTCCCCAGATTTTTTAGGCTCGTATATAGCTAGGCAGAAATAAACTAAAAGAGAATTGAGTTATGTTTTTAGTATTATTATTTTAAAATACTTTGGTAGCTTTCCTTTTTTTTGCTTTTTGTTTTTAATTATTATTTATTTTTTGTGTATGTGACAGCATGAAATTCGCTTCCTGGATTTCAAAATGCTTAATGCAGTCTTTAGCTACATTTTTGTTGTTATATTCTCCAACTGATGTTAAGCTCTGATGGAAATTTACTTCACAATTGTCTATGTGTAACATAAAAGCAAGATAATTTGTTGCATAGATTTTTAGAACACTGCTTAATGAGTAATTCTGAGAAAACAAGCTTCTATTTATCCTAAAATAAATGGATACCATTATATTCCCCAATTACTCCAGTGTATTGTGCCCATAATTCTTAGCTGAAGAGAAGTGACAGAAGCTGGGCAGGGCAGAGGGAAGAACAAGCATATCGAAAATACTGCTATACTGCCTCAGCCCCGAGATGCATAGTTTCTAGGTGTGTTATTTTCTGTAGTATGTTTTACAGTAAAGACCGATAGATGGTGCTGTGGAGATAATTTGCAGTCATTGCACAGATGTGTAAGGTGCACATCATTGTATTGAGGCACATCTGCATGAGGCATGAAAAAGGCTCACACAGAGAATTAATTTTACCCTTTATTTCTTATCTCACACATTTTATAGAATTTCATGCTCAATTCTAATTCAAAGAATAAAAACCATGTATGATCTTACTGAAAAAATGCATATTGTGTGTTTGTGTGTGTGTGTGTGCGTGTGTAGTTATTTTTTATTGAAGAAGAGAAGCTGTTAAGTATTTTATGTTGGTTCAGTACCTTTTTTGGCACTATACTCACCATAATAAAATAGTTATACAGCTCTTTGATTTGTCTAAAACATGTCATCTTTCTGGGTATTTTGTGCAGGTATGTCTTACTGCACAGAGCTTTAACCTTTTATCACTTGATGATTGACTGTGTGGGAGCAAGGGGAAACAGCTTAGCTGTATCTGTACCCTGCCTCTGTTCATTAGAGCCCTTGCTATGGGAAGGGTGATCAGTTCGCACAAGAAGAGTTTATTTTCCATCAATGCTATGGTGGGACCATTACTGGGGATCCAGAAGGTAGAGACCTATCACAGTCATGCTGTCAGCTCCTTGAGACCCTGAAGCATCTATCTCAGGATAGCTCAGCACTTAATATTGTGCTCAGATCCTGCTTCTATGGGTGCCTAGTTTCTAGGTAGGTCCTAAGGTCTCTGGTGAAATCCACCTCACCAGATATTAAACAGCTTCAGTACAGATGTCTGTATGAGGTACTTCCTTGCATATGACCTTTACTGCAATCAGTATAGACAAAATGTTTGAGCAAAATATTTTCATAGGTGAGATGCATCTTGCCATAGGAATGCCATTTTCTCCTCAATGATTACAAAGATAGAACATAGCACTTAGCCTTAATATAAACATCTGCAATGAATCTCATCCTTGTAGCCCAGAGAAACACCATGGAGAATGACCTTCTGGGAAAGGACATGTAGGCAATATTGCAACTTTAAAGGGAGGAGTTTACAAACATCATGTCTATAAGTGTATGGTGTAAACTGAGTTAAATCATCTCAGCTGAGATGATGATCTGATTTGCTTGTTAAGCTATGAGTCCTTTCATTTTCTAGGCATAACATGGTCTATGTGTGTGGGATTGGTCCCTTCTACAAAACCACAAAACTGTGCCATAACTGGAAATGAGGATTAGTGAGGACTTGGGCAGGCAGCTCTGGTTTGCACCTCCTGGGCCCAGAGCCTAGACATGGTCTGATGATGAAGGGGTACCACATCTTCCAGTAGGTAAATTTAGACCTGTCAGACCTTGAGATGGGATAAGCAATTAGAGAGCTATAATAAGGGAGCAACTGCATTTCATGGCATGATTTTTCAACTGAGTATTTCTAGGATGCAACAGAATATGATGTGAATATTTTTTGGACGTGTACTGCCTCTTCCTGCACACTTTCTATGGAGTAGTGGGGCTACCGAATTGCCTTTCTTAGTGCCTGTACAGACCCTAAATCACTATTACTCAGACAGTAGAGGCAGAACTGAGAAAAGTATTGAAACAATCATTTCATTTGTTTGAAACGAAGTGTTCAAAATCAGTTCTTTAACGTCTTTCTGCAATAGTTCAGTTCACTCCAGTCCTGAGTATCTAGATTTTGTAAATACTCTGTTGAATTCTCTTAAATTCACTAAATTTCTGAAAATTCTTGACTGTGACCACAATAACTAGAATGATCATGCAGATAAGCACACAAAAGGAGAAGATGCAGTTAATGTAAATGCATTTTTAATATCAGAATGAGGGATAATGAGAACGTGTTTCTAACAGTCATCCAACGTTGCTAATGATGCTTCTCTAGTGGAGAGAAATAGAGAATTGAAGCATCTGGTCTGATAATTTGAAGTAGAGCTTAAAGACTATTTCAAATGCTACTGAAGATCTACATGTTGCTGTAAAAGAATGGCAACATAGTTTAGTGGGTGGTGTCCCTGCTCATGGCAGGGGGGTTGGAACTAGATGATCTTAAGGTCCTTTCCAACCCTAACTATTCTATGATTCTATGATTCTATGTTTCTAAGTGTATTCACTAAACAAAGGATATTTAGTGCAATAGAATAGTCTGTGTTTGTGTGAACTAGCACTGCACTGTTGATAATAATGACTCGTACAAGCTAATGCTGATTTTGTCCAGTAGGACTTCATGGAAAAGGACATAGAGACGTGGAAAAAGACCTGAATATTAAGTCCACAAGCTTTGTCAGTACCTTATAGAGTTTGGTTGACATCATATTCATTATGAAATATAATATAATGGTGGCATTCTCAGTAAGATTATGCACTTTCACCACTGCTATCCAAAGACTTTGCCTAAATACATACTGTAGTATTTCATGACTTGCTAGAAATGTTTAATTTTTTTTTCCTCTCTTAGATAATTTTGTGGGTGGAAATACTCTGTGTAATTGTATCATATGTACAAGTGATTGCCAAGATTTTCAGTAATTTTTAGGTTCATTACACATGTTAAAATTTATGAATAGTTTCCCAAAACTAAAGAGATTGCTTGAATTACAGAAAAATCCAAGTTTCTAATTGCTGAGATCCTGTGACTGTTTTCCTTCTTGAAGTGACTTCTACAATAATTTTATGTCTACAGAGACTTTCTTCTCTGATAAAATATTTGTATTTGTCATGATTTAGTTTTAATGTTAAATCACTTCATAATGTAAGAACTGTTTCATATGTCACCCTAGAAAAAAATTCCTATTCACTAGTTCCTTTCATACCTCACATGAGAACAAAGAACATTTTTCATGCTTTGTCTCCTAAACAACAGTTTCCAAAACAGTCAATATGAACCATCTAAAATGCTAAATTTGAATGTGTGGGGTTCTGTTTGGGGGTTTGTTTTGTTTTGTTTTGTTTAAGTATTAATGACACTTTCACATCTTGTTTCTATCTTGGAAAACTGCTCAGGTCTGATGGCTCATGAAATTAATATATTTAATTTAGAGGCAATAAATCTTTTAAAAGTAACTTTCTCCATGATTGGTCTTAAAAGATTACTGTTAGTGAAAAGAAATAACTCCTATAGAGTAAAAAGGGAGACATGACAGCATTATCTTTCAGAAAACAAAAAAGATGTTACAAGGAATGTATGGTTAGATTATTCTTGGCCTTTGAAGAAATCCTACAGGAGGCCGATGGCATAGAAATCTTCTACATGCTGCACATCCTTACGCTTCCCATTTCTTTATAGTTCCACTGCCTCTACCCCATGAGAAGATAGCACTGGTACTAGATAGCACTGGCTTTGAGCTGTACTATTAGGCAGAGAAGAACAGGACTACAATCATGACGAAAAAGTATTTGTAAGTAATTACTTACATGTAATTACAAAAGGATGCTAGGAACCTAAAGCATCCTAAAGCAAAACTGGCCACCGCTGAACCATGCTTGACAGATGCTTGTGCAGCTTTATGCTATTTTTAAGTTGGAAACATCACAGGCCTACCACCTAAACCATTCTAGTGCTCAATTCCCACTGTTGTTAGAAAGCTTCTCCTCAAATCTAGACTAATTCCTCCTCTTGTAATCCCTCAAACTATTGTATCAACTTAATTGGACATTAATCAGTTAATAAACTGATTTTTGTGGGAGTCATAACCCTAAGGATGAAGGAAGGAAGGAGAGATCATGTAGGTGACAATAGCCGGAGGAGAGGAGTGATAGCAGGTAGGGGCTTAAAGGGAACTTCGTGTCATGATGTGTCATCTTACTTGACAACGAGAATTTACTGGCCTTACTTAGGTGGATGGGCCAACCTAATTACCCTCAAAAATGAACATATAAATCGTATGTGTTCAATAAATAAGCCACTTCATCCAGGTCTATGCAAAGAGCTTAGTCAATTATTCTTTGCGGCCTTCATGTGCATACTTAGAGACTGCTTTCATATTTCTTCTAAGTTTCATTTTCTCTAAAATGCCCAGGACACATACTTTGTGTCTTTTATCTGTATTACTAAACACTTCTATACAAATAAATATACCTTGTTGCTACCTGATCAAGCCGTACGTTTCTCACTTCTATCATTAACATTCTCGTCAATCTCTGATAAGCCAATTAAAGTATTGACTTCTGTCTTCTTAATGTTGGGGGGTGGGAGGATTGTGCGTGGTTTTGGTTGGTTAGTTGGTTTTGGTTTTGTTTGTTTTTTAACCTGTATTTCTTGAATTAATATGCTGGCAACCTGAGATATTCAAGAGACTTCTTTATCTCTTTTTTGTCTCCTGTTCAGAATGACTGCATCAGCTGAAAGATGCAGATAGTAGTAGCTCTATTGCCTTGGTAACCTTGCAGAAACACCACCAGTCATCATTCAAGCACCAGGCAGTGACAGTCAAATAGCTGGATGGGTCACAAATACTTTTCAAATCCCTTTGGGTTCCATAAGATATCACATACCCACACATACCCAAGCACATACCCAAGATGCCATGCCAGCTCAGCAGGGGAGGCCTCTCCATCCACAGTCATTAGTGTAGCTGGCTGCAGCCACCAGTCCCTTCAGGAGCCTCGAGGGCAGCCACAGCCACAGAGACCTGCAGCTTGGGTTACTCCCTCCCTCCCCAGCATCTGCAGCCAGCTCTCAGCTGCCTGCTCAGCATGAGGCCCACACACAGACCAACATCCAAGCTACACTCTTCTGCCAACTACAGCAGAGAAAATCTCTTCTTTGTATAAGATTCCATCCAAATTTACCTCTTTTTCTCTCCTTTAATTCTAAAAAAACCTGGATGCTGTACTGTACTTATTTCTTTATCACAAGAGGATAAAGAAAACTATTTTAGAAGCCAAAAATGTTTTATTAATAACCCTGTTAGGAGCACTAAATCACACACACATTCCTGAACTTCCCTGGCTTTTTAATTCTGGAGTTGGACAGTATATAGAGAACTATTTTCTTTTAAGGAATCAGATATATTTGTTTTTGCAGTGGTATCCTTTCTCACAATTTAAGTGGCTTGTACTAAAACATCAAAAGCTGTTTAGACAAAGACATTTTTCACCAGGAGCAGGCACTTAGTTGCCAACTGGTCTTAAACCATGACAACCAGTAATTCTGAAAGTCAAACTGAGCTGACATTCCTAGGTATGCTCCAAAACCACTCTAAATTTGCTACTTTTTTTGACAGGTTGCTTTGAAGTTTTTCAAAGCTGCTGAAGCTCACAGGAAGGTTTGGAGGAAGTCAGCTTAATCCAGAATTCCATTGTATGGCAAGTTAACCCTGTATTATGCATGGATTTATAAAATATTTTATTTCTTGGCAACAAATGGTCTCAGTCATCATCTGCTGCATCTTGCCAGTTTCATCTGTGAAATAAATCTTCTGTGATATCAGGACATGATCCAGACTCTGAACACTGGCAATTTTCCATCTAGCGCCCATAAAAGCATTTATCTAATAAAAAATAAATCTATCTTAGAAAATGACAAAGAAGCTGAAGGAAAAATATATTGTCTTCCTTCCTGTGATTAATGTCTCTTTACATAATAAAGAGACAATGTTTCAATCAAAGCATTTTGTCTGATTTCTTAGTGTCCCACCTGGAATATTCTAGTTAAAGATATATATGAAATACATGTTGTTCTTCTACTTTCTTTTTTTCATCATTAATCTTCATTAAACAACCTTCAGCCCCTGATCTAGAAGGACCCAGACAATAACAAGTGTGTTTCCCAGACTGGCATCCAATCTGCCTGAAGACATGGGTGACATCAAACTATTTATAACTGTCTTGTTCAACAAACAGCCCTATATTTATAATGGAGTTTGCTAAGGTTTCATCTTATGTCATTAATGCTACACAGAGAGCACCTGTATTTTTTAACAGAGGACATAATCACAGAATCTGTGAATGTACTGGAAAACCTAAGTTTGGATTTCACTTGTTTGGGGTTTCTTTTAGTTCTGAAGGTTTGGGGAATTTTTTCTTCTCTCCCTCTCTCCCCATCCTCACCTCATCAAAAACATCCAAAACAACCTGAGGGCTGCGCTACTCTACTTTCTTTCTATGTCAAGAAATAGTGGTGTGAGCTAAATGTTCATGGGTATGACGTGAAGTCACAGATGGGTGCTTGGAGGTGTAGACCTTGGTGGGATGGTGTTGGCAAGGAGGGGAGGGAGCCAGAGCAGGTTTCTCCACACCTGACGTGCCACACAGAGTTCTGTTGAGAGAGGAACACTCAAAAAAGAAAATCCAATATAAAATAACTTGAATGCTATATGGACAAGCTACCATGTCTTTTCCGTCTACTGTTTTTAAAATAGTCCTATATACTGTAGCACAGTGTAGAAAACCAGGGTGGAAAATGTACTAATTAAATGAAAGTCAAGGAATGAGCATGAACACTGAACCTTCACACAGTTTAGTTGGTTGGTTGTTTTTTGAACCCCTCTAATTAGATGGGAAACAAACAACACCAAACCAAGTAACTAGCCACCCTCTCACAAATTTAGTCAGCTATATTCAGGGAAATGCCTATTGTATATATGTTGTATGTATGTATATATGTTGATCTATTGCATCAATCTAAGATGAATAAATTAACAATGTGCATGAATAAGCATAGTTTGGCTATACAATGTTCATATGTTCTACAGTGTATATTTTGTGATATTCATTTTCTCAAATGCATTTACACTGTTCTTTTTTGGACTTGATTATTGCTGAGATTCCTTGAAGCAGAATATGCTTGAGTTGTCTATTGTGCTCATTTATTGAAATTCAGAGCAACTATATCGGTTGTTTGTTTCTTCACAGATTTTTTTTATTTCTGTGGGGAAAATTCTATTAATCACTTGGCAAAAAATGCTTATAAATAATGTCATGGAAATGCCTCATTATCCTAAGAATAAATGTTTATAATACTTTAGAAAGCTAAAAGTTAACTTTATTTATTTCATGCTGAAGTCACCAATATCCATTGCAAGATTTGTGTAGATCGATTTTTGCATAAGTAGTCTTTATTCTCATGAAAGTAATTGCAAAAGTTTTAAAGCACATTTTGATCTATCATTTACTGTGCTTTTGTATCTTACTTTGTGTAGCGTAATGTTCAAATTTTATGCATTTATAATTTTTGATTTATTTTTTAATTATTTTAACATTAATTCAGAGACTTTATATGGTGTGCTCATACATTATTAAGTGGGTGATTGCATGTATTTACATAGAATTGTGTTAAATGATCAATTCATCACATAGCTACAAAATTCATTTTAGCTTAGTTCATTTTTCTAATTATTTTCCATTGTTACATACTTTCTTTCCATCTTCCTTAGACGCTTTGCTTGAGAAACATAACCACACAGAAACACACACACAAATACCAATTTCCAGCTTTCATATTGCTTTATTTAAATAGACACTAATTTTATATTGCTATTTAAAATAAGAAAGTTTTGATCTATCTCTCAATGTAAATTACAATCTTTGGGGTTTTTTTGGTTTTGTTTTTTTTTTTTTTTTAGCTGAGAATCATAGAATCATAGAATGGTTACAGCTGAAAAGGACCTTGGACCGCTTAGTCCCAACCCCCCTGCCACAAGCAGGGACACCTCACCCTAGACCATGTCACCCAAGGCCCTGGCCTTGAACACTGTCAGGGATGAAGCATTTACCACTTCTTTGGGCAACCCATTCCAGTGCCTCACCACCCTCAGTAAAGATGGTCAATGTGATGTGTTGGGGGAGGGGGGCATTGATCCATCCCAACACTCCCGTTCAGTCGCCAGCATCTATAATAAGTGCTTGGAACGATGTAGAGATGTTTCAGCTGCTCCAGCCATTGAGTCGGCTTCACCTGGGGCTCAGCTCAGATGCCTCTATACAAACGCCCATACTATGGGAAACAAACAAGAGAATTAGAGATGTGTGTTCAAGGCTACAGGGTTACGATGTCATTGGTATCACAGAAACACGGTGGGATGGCTCCTGTGGTTGCAGTGTTGGAATGGAAGGTTACCAGCTCTTCAGAAAAGACAGGCCTGGCAGATGGGGAGGGGGAGTTGCTATTTATGTCAGTGTTAGGCTGGAGAGTATGGAACTCTGTCTGGGGACAGGTGATGAGTCAACAGAGAGCTTGTGGATCAGGGTCGAAGGAAGAACAGCAATGGGGGGACATTACTGTGGGGATCTGCTACAG
>NW_009911344.1:0-8195 GCF_000696875.1 Nestor notabilis | reverse complement strand
TCGCACTGTCCATGTCACCGACAAAGACCTTGAACAACACAGGTCCCAAACCCAATCTCTGATGACTTGTCTTGCAATGTTTCTCCTAGAGCTCTGTACACAATAGAATGATTTACATCACCTGTAACATTCACATAGTTACAAGCTATTTGCAGGTGGTTTCATATACATCAGCAATCATATTACGTTTATTTTCTTTTGTGCTAAAAGGAGAAAAAATCCTCGTCTCCAAGACTTTTCTTATATTTGCTGCAGTAAATCTGCTTCCAATCAATCTATGAAAAGCACTTTTTAAAACTCTGTTTCTTTTTAAACACAGGCAGATCTCCTGCCACATGGACAAATAACATCACTTACTCTGGCGAATGCAATGCTGCTGTCACAGGGAGTCGGTGGTATGTTGGTGGTATGTTTTGCATGAGCAAAACAGCACCTGGTGACACATGATCAGATATTAATTTCCTAAGCATGATGAGGACAATGAATGGATTGCAGTTTCTCTTACAAGATTTCTGTTCAAAGATGAGATGGCTCTGGGCCAGTCTCTGTGACTCTTTCCTTATCTAAGGCCCAATAGCATCAGTCGCACGGGTTTTTGTCACCTGCTGGTCTTACACAACTGTGAAGCTCGCAGTGGTTTATGTGACAAAGATTTTCCTTATGTTTCTTTGTTTTCCAGCTCATATTTCACTAACCTAGTAAGTTAGAAATGGGCAAATATAGTCAAAGTGAATGACAAGAAAAAGAAATTGCAAATAGGAACAGTTTTGTTCTTACCTTAATTCCTAATTTCCTAATTACACTGCAGCAGATCTGGCTACTTCCATCCGATGAATGGGTATGAAATATGACTAGACATTTCAGAGCCTGGAGAAAGGATGTGGTCATAACCGCAACCGAAAAAGACCACCTGAAATGGGTAATCTGACATTTATGAGTTGCCAGATTAATTTTTCCTATTGTCTTAATCAGAAAAGACAGCTTTTTTATAATTAATCTAATGTTTTATTAACGCATTTAGTTACTTCCAGTAATGAAGTAATACAAGTCTGGGCTTTGCTGGGAGGAAAAGTAGTATATTTAAAGTGTTTTTAACATCCTATACAATATATCACCAGTGAACTCTTAAATAGCAGATCACTGCTGTTTGCCTTTGCCTGTGCTTTATTAATTGCTATGCTTTCAGTAACCTTATAAATGTTTCACTGTACCGGAAATATATATTCATTATGCAATAAGTGATTGAAGCTCAGTAATGGGTTTTCCCTGAAGCATAATTTATGATTTGCTTTGGCAGACTAGTACCTGGAAACTGCTGCTTGTACTGAAGACTGCATAAGTTCTTAAAAAATATATATATAAATAAATAAATAAAAATAAAAAAATGTGCAACAATGTAATAAAAGTAAGCCTCAAAATCTTGTAACAGATGTACTGTACAGCTGTTTCTTAAGTACCATTGATTGAACAGGTCTGTTGAACTGTCTTTCTCCAGCTGTCCTGCAGGAAAATTGCAAGATCAAGGTGGTACAAGTAGTCCAAGTATGTAGTACATTCCACTTGGAAGTCTTATTGACAATCGCAGCAGGAGGAAATGTGCATGGATAATTAATAGTAAATACAACAGAAACAAGTCATCAGAGTGGTCTGTGCTCCAGTGACAATCAAAATAGATGTTTTTTAACAGGTAGTTTTTCTTTGGAACATAATGTGCATAGCTTCTATCAAAATTATTTTAGCTCACTGGAGGTCTGATTAACTTTTTAGATAAAAAAAGAAAAAAAACAGAGAGAGAAAAACAGAGATTTTTTTTTTTTTTTTAAGTAACAGAGAAGAAAAGAGGAATTGGAAGGGAAAGGGAAAGGGGAAGGGAATGATAAAAGTTGCCTATATATAAATTTTAAAGCATATTGAAGAAAAACAAAATAAAGCAACCCTAGAAACTAAAATGAAACACTTCATCTAACATCCATTCAAAATATTTTGGCTGGAAGAACTCCATATGGGATTTGCAGTTGATTTGAGTCATGAGAATGATGTAGAACAGACTAAGGAAACAGACCCTCACTGTACCTGCCTGTCTGCCATGTTAGAAAGTGCAGGGCTGACGTTATGTGCATTGTCTCTGCATGCTCAGGTGCAGTCTTTGGTGGATGCTGTGCGCTTTCAAGCTCATTGATGCAACTTCTTACACCAGGGTGCTTGATATCTGAACTATCATTATGTTACTGAATACAGCAACAGCTTACCAGGCAACATTTAGTTAGGCGCCACTCACTTCAAAGGAAGATGAAATTATTCTTAGGATTCTCAAGGCTTATACCATGTCCTTGACTAAGCTTGTGATGTGGAAACATTCCCAGCTTGGTGACTTTGTTTAAGGATCAATTTGAATATTAACAATTGCCTAAAAAGAAATTTTTCCATTATGTCAAGGATGAGAAGATCAGGCATATGCCTGAGCTGCTGCTGCTGTCCCAGAAAACTGCTGCAAACTCACTGTTCAGTGATCAGCAGCCAGCTGGGGCAGTAGCTGGAAGGCACCTCAGCTTTGCATAGCAGAGGCTTTTAGCAATCCAAATATCTAATTACTCACAATTTTTTTCTGAACAGCATTTTTTAGGAGCTTACCAAGAAAACATTAAATGCATTTTTTACTCTGAAAAGAATTCAGTGTCTGCTTTTCCTCATTCACAATCTACTGTGACAACTTGTGGCTTGTGAATCCTTAACTGACTCACTTCAAGCAGAAGGAAAATACCAGATGTATGTGATGTATTTCTTGTAAGAAAAATGTTAAAGAATGCTTTTTAATATAAAAAGTCCTTTCTTGCTGTTGCATAAAATGTTTATTTCCTCTCTTACATGTGTAAATGCCAATCAGATAACATAAAAATTTGCCTTTGGAGTACCGTGGGGTTTGGGATTTCAAGAATTTTTCCTTAACAATGTGCAAATGAATAATTCCCCATCTGGAGCGAGTGGCCTTCTCAGAACTGACTGAGCATCTACACAGAACTCATTGCTGATACAGTTCCAGACTGAGTTAACAGTAAATAAAATATTAATATGCTGCTTCTGTGTAATTGATTGACTGAGCACTTTCATATGTGTGTTTAACCATGTGTGGGAGAGAGGCTCCTATACAGGAGTATTTCCTGTTGTAAGACTCCGAGTCGAAACTCATAGCAGTGCTAATACTTTTCGTTAGATCGGCTGCTATAAGTAGTGAAAAAAAAAAATATTTCAGGCGCATACTGCTTCCAGTCAGATCCAAGAAAAGACCCACCTGAGCACAGACTGAGAACCTGTGCAGTGCTCTATTTTCTCAGGTGTTACTGTTTGTTGGGATGGGGGCAGTTGACACTTTTCAATTCAGTTGCCATTCATAAAAGTGAAACTGTGAACCAGAAAGAAGAACAGAAGACATATCTTAAATAGCTTGTGTTTTAATTAGGTGTTATGAACTTTCAGGAAAATTTGGCAAAACTGAAATGAATCTGCAAAGTTTTTTGGTCAATATGGATCTGTGCTTTTTTGCTGAGATCTTAAGCTGAGAAATTTGAGGCAGTTTTATTCACACTGAATAATCCAGCTTGCAATTATTTTAAATAGTCTAATTCTGGGTGCTGAAAGCAATATTGTAGAGGCACAAAGTGGGTTTTTACTAAAAACACTTGTACCTATACAAATGGCAAGGTTTGATTCTACCTTGTTCAAATTCTTGTATATCCAGAAGTGTCTCTGGCACCATAAGAACTGTTCTGAACTTATGCCAGTGCAGGAAGAAGGTGGTCATAAGTACATAGTAAAGGAAATGCAGGTGAGTACTCTTTAATAATTCTCAATGCATACAGTTTCCTAAAGGCTCTTTCAGGATTTCATAACTGTTTTCATATTTATTATGCAGTCATTCTGGGACTGAATGATAACATGCCCCATATTCTTTTACCTCATCTTGACCCAAATTAAAAACTCCATGTTGCCATTTCCCTTGCAGAAAGCCAATATCCTCTAGTACTATAGCACTTTAATCAGGTCAAAGATTATATACGTATGTAAACTATTTTCCTTAACAAATGTTCTTTTCATGAAAGTGGGCAAATTTATCATACTTTCATGACTCTGAAATGCATTTTGGCATTGTGTATTATGCCACATTTTTTCTTTCCATATAGCCTAAATCTTCTTTCTGACTTGCAGATTGGAGCCCATGACAAACAGCATAAGGATTTGTTTCAGGCAATACAGTGTTCAAGGAAGAAAATGCCTTATTGAGTGGGATCCTTTCCATCAACCTGTGGCTGATGACCAAGTATAACAAGAAAAGGAGATAGCTTCACTGTCAGACCTTCAGCCATGGGATTGAGGTCTCTGCTAGGAAAAATGTTAGGAAAGAGGTCTTCTCCCACTTCCTTCCTTCACAATATGTGACAAGGCAGCATGCTGGTCCTGTTCAGAAGCTCTGTCAAAGTTCCTGTAGTGGAAGTGCTAGGTGGAAACAAAAGGAATGGTAGGAGTGGCTGAATGAGATGTACCAAAACTAGATTCAGCTGAGAATTAGAAAAAAATATTAATCAAAGCAAAACTAAATAAAAGCAGAAAACTAAACACAGTTGCCATTCTCTGTTTTTGTTTTGGGGTTTGGGGCAGGGTAAGTTATGGGGCAGAATAGTTTTGCTCTTTTTTTTTTGCTGCAAGGGGCAGATGAGTTCAAAGGAGAAGAAATAGCTGACAGGTCTTAGGCGGAAGTACTAAGAAGTGTTGAGCTCATCTTCGGGAAGATGAAACAGCAGGATTGGTGGCAGTTACAGCTTTCCAGCACTTCCATTTTTCCAAACAAAGCAACCAAAAGGAAGTATAATTCTTCATCTCTCAAAACTCCTTTAAATGATGTTTCGGAATTAATTAATTTGATTCTCAGCTTTTCACATAATTGAGCATGTTGCATAAGGAGAACCACTGTAAGAAAGTTCACGACATCCATTCTGTGAACCGCATAGTCCATGCAGATACCTGATTAGACAACTCTTGACCACAGAACGAAGCATTAGAAACCTGCCTAACTGAATGAGATGATACTTCATTGTGCCAACCTCAATCTACTGTTCCTATCAGCACTAATTATAGTCAGCTAATTCCATTAGCTTCTTAAGTACATTTTAAGCTACAGTACTTACAAGCTAAGAACAAGTACTGCCCTGTAATGGTGTGACCATTTTCGTAACAACCTTTTCGTTCTATTAAGCAAAGAATTATTCATTAATTTTGCCATTATGGAAGCTGATTTCCTTTTTTCTTCTGTTAGATTACCTTACACCAAAACCCAAATAGCACTTTATTTACTTAACAATATTGCAATGCATCATCAGACCATAGAAAAATATGAAAAAAAAAAAAAAAAAGGTGAAAAGGAACAAAATAGCTTGATATCAAATTTTTGGTAAAGTATAGAAGTCTACATAATAAGATACTGTGATTGCTCCGTCACACCAGACATTAGTCTAAGTGCACCTGTAGGCTGTTTTTAAATGTTAGAATGCTATTTAGATAAGTGATATTCTCCACTGTAGTCAGCAACTTGGTGAGTCAGAATGAAATTCAATAATTTGTCCTTTTTTAGAATGAGAGTAAGAGATAGAAACCATAAAGTGGAAATGAGGCTGAACCAAAAAATCTTTATCTGAACAAGCTCACTCTTTAGGGGAGTTTGAAAACTTTTCTACTTTAAAACAGAAAACTACATTAGCTATAACACTCTATCTCTTTGGTCATAGAGGTGTGTGACAATTACACACTATGATTAAACTGTCAAGCAAGAATTGCATTTAGGAAAGTAATGGTATTGTTCTGTTGCAATATCCTAAGAGGGAAGCCTTGATACATTAATTCAATATAATACACTGTATTGAAAGCTACGTGTCCTTGAAATATTCCCACTAAAGTCATCATGACTTCTAAAAAAGTGCATTTTCTTCATAGATGTACCTCTGTTTCCACCTGGTCTTTAAAAGCATTACATATACTTACAGACAGGTTTACATCTTGTGCTTGCACCACTCAGATATACAACCCACAACAGTACTCCCTCCATGATACAGAGGGACGCAGATACTGAGTGTCAGGTCTGTGCAGGCCTGTATAGAGAAGTAGTAACACTGTTAAAGGTGTAGGAACAGACAAAAGGGTTACAAGGGGCTATTACCTTTAAATAGTGAAATCATTAAAGAAAACCAGCTTGATGAAAAGGGGATTGTAAAGTAATGGTATTAGCAGCTGCTAGCAAAACCTTATTGCACTAACCGTATTTTTCATGTTTGCTGTCTGCTTAGGCGTACTGAAGAGATGAAAAGTTAGAACTTGAGACAAATAATACTTTAAGACTTTAAAACAGTTCTCAGTTCTTTCTGAAAGCTTTGAGGTAATCTAGAAATTTTTCTATGATGTATAGACGCCAAAGAACACTTACATTTCCTTAAAAATGCTGGAAAAAGGGAACAAAGGTGAGCACAGAAAATGAACAGAAGAGATTGGCAGCAAAGGTTTCCAAAGCAGGTGAGCATCGAGGGCTGGAGGGTTTTCCGAGCAGGCAATTCCACTGACATGTTAGTGTAGTCTCAAAGAAATGGAATTACTTCCTATTCCTTCATTAGAAGATTCAGACTCCATTGTCCTGCAGTCTTATAAAGAGTGTTGGCTTCTTTCTACCCAGAGGTTTTATGCAACTCCATTGGTAAATACTTTATAAGGGGAGACAGATGAAGAGCTTTAAAAAAGCAGACTGTTAGACACAACAGTAAGTAGCTGCAAAAGAGGAAAGGGCAAGGAAAAGAGGGACAAAAAGAGAGGAATTAGAAAGACATTGAAGGATAGAGAAGTGGAGAAAGAAAACAAATTGGCAAATGAGAAGAAAAATGGAAAGTTTTGAGTGGATAAACCTTTGCCACACATTGTCTCTAAATAAGCTCCAAAATGTATTTATTCCTTGCATTAAATCTTCTAAATTTCTTGATGTTATACACAAAATATTGTTTACAGGTATAAAGGAAGATCACCTTACATGTAAGTGAAGAAATTCTTGTTGGTACAACTGAAAATGAGATACGCATCATTATTAGTCCAGATGTAATTAGAACAAGAAATCATAGTACACTTTAAATTGTTATACACAAACACTTTTTAGTTTGGGCCTGTTCTCCTGGTGTTATGCTCACCTTTCTCCCCAGCTTCTTTAGATCCTATGCCTGGTGAGATGGCAGGTGTTACAGTGAGTTGTGAGCATCTGGGTCCTCCACCAGGAGAAATACGATGTTCATGTTGATGGTTTCTTCTCCTCCCTCTGGAATCCACTTGGAATAATTTCTTTAATGACTGATAACACACTTTTTAAATCTTTCCCTTATTTCACTGATCTGCAGCTCCACATACATATGAATTCACTATATGATCCCTTCATGTGTGCTGAATACAATTTATTTGTTGTCTTTGCTAAGCATAATATAAGTTTTGTACAGCTCCAGGTCTGCCTTTCTTTAAGTGAACACCAGTGAATCTTTAGTGCCTAGCCTGTCTCTCATCATTTTATCATCCATTGTACTCCTCTGTACTCCACTCCTGTCCTGGGTTCAGCTACAGCAGTCATTTTTTCTCCTTCTTAGTAGCTGGTGCAGTGCTGTGTTTTTGACTTTCAGTCTGGGAACAACGCTGATAACACCAATGTTTTTAGTTGTTGCTCAGTAATGTTTACTCTGACCAAGGACTTTCTCAGTCTCATGCTTTGCCAGGGAGGAGGGGAAGCCGGGAGGAAGCAGAGGCAGGACCCCTGACCCAAACTGGCCAAAGGGGTATTCCATACCACAGCACGTCATGCCCAGTATATAAACTGGGGGGAGTTACCCGGAAGGCCCAGATCGCTGCTCGGGTCGGGCTGGGTATCGGTCGGCGGGTGGTGAGCGGTTGTGTCCTTTTCCCTTGTTATTCCTCTTATCATTATTATTGGTAGCAGTAGTGGTTTGTATTATACCTTAGTTACTGGAGTTCTGTTATCTCAACCTGTGAGAGTTACATTCCTTCGATTCTCCTCCCCACCCCCCCGGGAGTGGGGGGAGGAAGGAAAAGGGGGGGGAGTGAGCGAGCGGCTGAGTGGTTCCAAGTTGTCGGCTGATTTTAAACCACGACAGTTTCTTTTGGCGCCC
>NW_009911343.1:24365-36873 GCF_000696875.1 Nestor notabilis | reverse complement strand
CGCGCCGCGCCGTGGGGGCCAAGGGGCGGCGCGCTGCAGCTTGCAGCCCCCAGCTCCCATCGGCCGCGGATACTGTGGTCACGTCGTTCCCCGGCCATGCCCTGCCGGTTGTTCTCTCATCCTTAGGCAGCTTAGTGGGTTCCTCAGTGCTGTCAGTATTGCCCAGGCAGGTTTTTCCCGGTGTCCAAACTCAGCCCTTCTTAGCCCTGTTGCCACAGCCGTGCCCACCGTGGTGACGCTCAGTTCTGCTGCAGCCACCTCTTGCTCTTCTGCGGATGTGCTGCTGCTGAACTCCTGCTGTGTATAGCAAAGAATTAATTCACCTGCTTCACGAGCTGTAATTCTGTAACGCTTCAAACTGTACATTTGCCTCATTGGCAGCAGGTTGTCACCGTTGACTCGTGCTCAGCTTTGGCAGCCCTTTAGCTCCAGTGGCTTCTTCCTGCAGAATTAGTTGCAGCCTTGATTCCAGAATTAGTTCCAGCCATGTCTCTGTACTTTGTCCCCCCAGCACAGAACTTTGCATTCATCCACATTAAACTTTCTTCTAGTTTTATTCCCTGCTCACATCTCATCTCTACCTTGTGAAGAGTATTTTGAATTATGTTTTCTGCGCATTTACTAAGTCTGAGTGGTACATGATCCGAATTTGGCAGTGTCAGTAATCTGTGTTATCTTTGTAGCTAGCCTCGGAAAAGCAATCAAATATTTCTTCAGGGTACAGTGAATGTTGTAGGCCTGACCACATAGCTAAAAAGCCTGGTTTTAATCAATAGTGGGCAGTCAGGAGTATGGGATAGGGAGGATTTGCAAAGGTAAAGTTCCCTGCTATAGATAAAGGGCTGTGTTACGCTAGAATAAACAAGGCAAGCTCTCTGAGTCTTCTTGAAGCCTTTTTTGCCAGTCATCATAATAGCTCTCTTTCTGTTATTTCTTGCAGTTTAAATTGATCCATTTTGAACAGTTAAACATAACATTTTACACAGTTGCTGGTCAGGCCTCATTAGTATTTTCATGCAGTGGCTTTAATACTAGTTTTGTTCCCTGGAGACAGCTCAGATCACCTGCTATGACCTAGGATCAGCTTAGCTTTTTTTCCTCCTGCATGTCACCTCTTTGGCAGTTCGTTATTGCCTTGTGACATCCAGATGTTCTCCTTGCATCATGTACACAGGGCTGTGGATCTTACTAGTCTTCAGGCACATCACCTTCATACCAGTGCTGTGACCTTCATACCATTGAGTTCCGCGCTGTGGTATCAGTCCAGCTGTGAAGACAGTACCAAACCTCCTGCATAGCAGTGTGACCTTCCTGTGTACGGTACTGTCATCATCTGTCAGACTCCTGTGCTTTCTGGGGATGGGATTTCTGGTTTAGTTTTGTTTTGGCCGGGAACCCTGTAAAGTCTTAAGTAAGGCTACGAACATCAACATTTTTTGTAGAACTTCACTAGAAACCCTGGATCAACTCTTATTTCTTCTTTCAGCTGAGTGTGTTGTCGTCTTCCTGTCAACGTATTGCTCCCTTTACAATTATTATACGTTTTAAATTATTTTCTCATTTGTTTGTGGCACAATATTGTATGCTTTTCTGAGGACAGCTTGACTTTTGGGAGGTCTCAACTTTGTATTCCTGCTAACTGTGATGACAGGCAGTTCTGGCTTTTCTGTCTCCACTGTAGAAAGCAGTTCAGGTAGACTTTCCTCTTGCACAACTTTTTTCAAGCTGCTAAGCAGTATCAGTTAAGACAATATATAATTTCCCTGGCTACTATTTTACTAGTAGTATTATTTTCTGTCATCCCCCCTAAGTTGTTTTCTCCACTTTGTTTCCCTTCTCAGGCTGTAGCTATTACACTTGCAGTCCTCAAGAAGAAAAGGAGCTGAGAAAATAAAAGTGTAGAAGAGTTTGAGTATTAGATTTCACTAGAGTGCCTCTTCCTAAGCATGTCTTAAGGAATGTCTTGTCAGGGAGCTTATGTGAGTCAATGATCACAGGCTATGTGGACACCTTTCTACCATGAAGGAAAAGAGAGTAGACAAGACTGGAGGCAGTGCTCTCTTTTTTTCCTTTTAGAAGGCTGAAGTTGGGAGAGGAGTACTAGGTGGAAAATCACACCTGGTCCTCATAACTGTACCAACCACAAACATAGTTGCTGCCCCCCTTTCGTCTTTCAAGCCATTGAATCTTTCATCCCAGCTCAAGGAATAGACTTTGCACTTACAGGAAGAGTAATCAAGGTGTATCTTTCTTGCAACAACAGATCTGTTTAAGAAGTAATTACTTGGAGAAATTATCTACCCAAGTCAGGAGACACTTACTCTGAATTTCTCTGCTTTTCTCTAAATGCTTACATCTTTCACAGTTATACAAAAGCTAGAAAGTAATAGTTGTAATTTAGGGTTTAGCGTGTGTTTCCTTGGCAAGCAGCTACGATGGCTTAAAATATTACTGTTCTCTCTCTCCTGGCGGTTAGTACCCACATGGACATGTGAGATCTCTCAAGCTTTGTTAGTGCTGACCACTTTCCATGGCAATTCAAGCTGAAATGCTCGTAACAAGTAGGTGAGAAGGATGGTAATGTCTTCAACCAAGTATATTAACATGTCTCTGGTAATCTCTTCCACAGCATTTAAGTTTTTGTGGGTGTTACATTGTGCTATATTGCAGAGTTGTTTTGTCTTCCGCTGTGAAGAGCTTTTAAATAAATAGTAACACCAAAGGCCTTTGTGTATAACTTTTATTATCCTGTCATTGGGGTGTGCAGTAAAGGCATGCTGGCATTAGTTGCAGAGTTGGTGATTATGTTTTGCCATCCTTAAGCTTGAATAGTTTTTTTAATAGCTGTACATATACGCGTGTAAGAGTTTTCATTACAGATTTCTACCAATCCCTAAGAAACCGCTATCACAACTTAGTTCTAAGATGATGTCAATTGAAACTGTTGTTTTGGGAATTCACAGGGTCAATGATTTGAAGACTGGTACACTAGTAGGAACTGACAAATATGGAAACAGATACTATGAAGACAAAAGAAACTTCTTTGGTATGTGTACTAATGCGAACACCTCCTGACTGACTGTCCAACCTTGTGTAGTTTCTGCTGGTGAAATAAAACTTGCTGTCTGCCTGACTTCCTCACCCTTGATTTGTGTGAGTCTTAAAGAGGGGCAAGAGATGCTTTGACATCTTCTGTCTCTCTCTTGTTTCCCTCAGTTCCTTTGCCAACATAGTCAATCTGAAATATAGGACAAACTTAAGCCAGTCAGATGCTTTCCGTATGGGTGTGCTTATATGATAACGTGATTGAGAGCTGAATTTGGTCCTTAAACTAAAAGCTGATAGCTTAAGAGGTAGGGGAAGAGAGAGAAATGACTTTAAAACTGCCTTAAAGCTGAACTTACTTGTATGAACATTTCATGGCAAAGGAACAAAGATTAGCTTAAACTTTCTGTTACTTTACGTAATGGGATTTTAAACAGCATTTGTAGAGTACTTAAAAAAGTTGCACCTGAAATAACAAAGATGGAAAGTGATGTGTAAGCAATTGACATGCTGGTTAGGCTAAGCTCTGCTTGCTGTAGGTTAACTTGTAGGGTACCTGGAGAAAGCAGCTGCTGGTAAACATTGCTTGGTAGTTTTATATGGCTGAAACTTAGTTTAATCTTTGGCTACTAATGGCAGTGTCCTTTTGGAAAAGACTTCTCCCAAGAAACTGTTTCTCTGCCTGAAAATTTTTTAAGTTCCTATTTCCCATTACTTACAAAATAGTTAATACTTGCTTCCTTGTCAGGGCATTAAATACAGCCATATCAAAGTACAGTAACAGTGGAAGTATGGAAGACTTAGAAAAATAAAAGCTGTACAGACTTTGAAATAAGTACCCATAATGGTAGATACTTTTTGTGAAAATACTTTTCCTTGTTCTCCATAAGAAAAGAATTTGGTTTTTTGAGCTAATACAATATTCCTGTTTGTTTACTTAAGGTCGCCACAGATGGGTCATCTATACTAATGAAATGAATGGCAAAAATACGTTTTGGGAAGTTGATGGAAGCATGGTGCCCCCTGAATGGTAAACCATTTAGCTTAATAATGTGGACAGACACCAATTGTGTAATTGCCTGTGTATTTTCTTGTATTACAAAGCAGAAGGTTAAAAAAATGAATTATAGTAATAAAGTTTTCTTGGGTGCAGCTATCTTATATATGGCCAGAAGATTTCAGACTGGTTACTTTTAATTTTAACCCGCATTCATAATGTTATATTGCCCACTGTCCTAACTGTCACACTCACAGAATTTTGCCAGCCAGATTGAGCAGGTGAAGCCAGTCTTCCAATTTTCCTTGTTAGTTGTGATTCCATCTTAATGGTTTGGCAAAGTCTACAATAGCATTGAGTAGCCAGAGGGAGAAAAAATACTTTAAATTATCCATTCTAGACAAGAACCAAAGAAGGTAAGACACTGATTGAACAGCATTCCTTATTCTGCAGCCATTAACAGCATAATTGTTTCAGTGGATATACCTTCATACTCTACAAGATGATGAACAGCAAATGGCCAGGGTGCTCGGTATGTTGACTACTACCTGACTGTATTTTTTCTTCAGGTTTTATTTTCTGTTCATACATTTCAGTAATAACTCAGTACAACCTTGAGTTCCAGCCCATCTCTGGCCACACAACTGCTAATACTTTTTTTGTCTTCCTAAATGTCTCAGGAAAAACACACCCCAAATAAAGTAACAGTATATGCTAGCAAAACGAATCTCCACCTGATTCTTGGGGAGTATGAATAGCACTTCAGCCACAAAGCAATGAAAGATGGTATGAACTTAGAGGTGCTTGGGTAGACTGAGCATTGGTGAACACTGGTTTTTATTGTTCCTGTGATGGATGTTCTGCACAAGGCTGAGATTGATTATCTACACTCCTAATTCGTGGCTGTCATTAGAACATTTGAGAAATGTGTGGGTAGATTGTCTAGGTAGTCAATTTTGCTTCAAATTTTCCCAGCATTAAAATTATATTTAATGCAGTGAATGCTTTTTTCTGTCTTCTCCAGCAAAAGCTTAATGACCTTGTTTTTCAGAAGTGACACCAGAATCTCCAAAACCAGGATGTTCCTGCCAGTGCGGGGCTGTTCCTTGTTACCTGCATAATCATTGTTGGTTTTATCCATGCACTATTAGATTGTGTCAGTTTTCAAGATGTTGCTTATTTTGAAGCACCCTTTTTTGTTGTTTTTTCTTTTCTTTGCTCATGCTTATGTGTTGGTTATTGTGTGCTTACAGACCTCATAAAAGGTTTCTTCCTGAGTATCAAAGTGATGTTTCTAGGATCGAGTAGCTTGTTTAGATCACATAAGTTAGTGAGGTAGAAAACCTTACTTTCTTATCAATGTGTTAAAAATTGCCCTAGAAGAAACAGTAACATTTAATTATTTTCAAGACTGGTCAGTGCAGGGGGCATGAAAGGATAAACAGTCCTGTCTCCTCAGGTATTTTCTCAGGAAACTTAGTTGTGCAGTACTGTTCAGGTTTTGGGTATTTTTTTTTGATTGCTGATAAATTTGTATGTCCCATGGCAACCTTGCATGTTTATTCTTATGTAGGAGTCCTAGTTTGTGACACATCTAAATCACTGGTGTGTAATTTTGTACTGCTTAGATACATCTTTAAAAACAGAAATATTTTGGCTAGGAATAAATGCTGCTTTTTAAGACTTTATTTATTTTCATCCGATGATATACTATCTTAAATTTTTGAAATGGCATAAACTTCTGAACTGAGACTATGTAATGTTAATGTATTGTACAAGTTTCTGTCAGTGTCACACTGGGATTGTGCAACTACAGAGGAAATGAGTGGGTTTACTGGACCCAGAAATGTCTTGGAAATAAATTAGGTTGTGTGAAGTTACTTCTGTAAACAAAGAGATGAATTTGGTCTCTAGTATAATTGTATCTGTCATGTCAGTTGTAAAAAATGTTTCTATCTTAAAGCACTACTCCTGCCTTCAACAGATGAAGAGCTTGGTATCCTTGGTCAGCTGGGAAGCATATAAAGTACCACTGTAACAGCTGAATTGTGATCTGAATACTGATTCTAAACGCTAATTTTTCATTCCAGGATTTAGTTAACTCAGCTCAGCAGAGCATTTTGCGGGTATGTTGTTGTACTCTCTGCAGGTAGAAGCAGGTTTTACTATTGTTTATGCTGGTGTTACTTTCAGAAGATATTTTGGAACAGTCATGCCTAAAGATGACACTTTAACCAAATTGACCAGAGCTAACCTAGAGATTTTCAATTTTGCTTTTTTAAATAGTAATGCTAACTAGTTTGTAATGCTTTTGCAGTGCTCTTATAAAAATCCTACTGTATGTAGGATCACACTACTGATTATCTTAGTGATTACACTAGTTTCTTGGGAGGAATAGAGAACACTAGCGGATGTGCAGGAAAAACACTCCCTTTTTTCTGTGCATCTTAAAGAATAGTTGTGTGTAGCTTCAGGGTTATAGAATATGAATGATTGTTGAAATACAGTCAGGTGGACCTCACCATGCGTGATGAATTGGAAGAAAGCATTTCGGTGTATTGGAAAGTTCTGAAAACAACTGTCTGGAAATATAAAATGAGAATTCGTTTAGCTACCCTTTACCTTCTGTCAGATACTAGAGAAAAGGAAAAAGCGTCAAGAAAAAACATCTCATGTAATAACATATTGTAGTAGCATTTTTAGGAACCACTGACTATTTTCAGTATTCTGAAATAATTGATGTAATGTCTTCTGACAACGGATGTACTGAAATCACAGTCTGAAGGAAATCAAAAGAGTTGTTTTGACATATGTCTACTCTACAGGGAATTGAGACTTGCTTTTTTAAAAAATATTGCCATGCAAGAATATGTAGGCTTGTAGTTTATTCTGATTTAGTTGTGTTACTTAACTCTTTGTTACTCTGTGTTTTCTTTTCAAAGATTCTGGGAGGTTCAGCTTGAGCCTGCTTGGAGGCGGGGGAGTGTGAAACGTGGAAATCAATTTTCCACTTTCAGTGGGATTATGCTTTGGAGTAAGGCTTCCTTTGGAGAGTCCAAAGTCCATGCAAGTCAAGCCCTGATATCCTAGGTGCTAGCTGTGCTTCTCTTGCATAGACACGCAGAGTCTTTTCATGGCTCTCCGCCCACCATCCATTTACCATTTATCTGGTTTAATGTAAGCTGATGTGTGTTTTGGCCAAATACTTTGAAGAACAGATTGACAACTGCTTTATGTAAACAGATGAGTTAAAAATAATTTGCTCTTTCAATATGTTATGCCCAGTGGTAAGAAGAACTGTAATTTGAGAAGAGTTTCCTCCTTTTGCAGGGGCACTTCGTTTTGCCAGTGCTGTCCTATGTATACATAATGTCTGTCCTCTACTTTGATGTTTAATTCCTTATGGTGTAAATCTGACATATTTGGAAGGAGCTTCAGGGATGCTAACTTTGTATGATGGAATAGTTAAAATTCAACTTCAGTTTAATAACCTACATCCTCTTTAGTTAATCTGACAGCTGAAGGAGGAAGGAATGTAGCATCTCAGATTTACAAGTGCCAGTATACTAAGAAATATAAAGAAATGTGCTAATTCTCCTGTAAAGCTGCTGCTTTTCAAGTCTGCCTCCAAGGAAAACAAACAAAAAGATTGAGCAGAAAAGGAGGGGGGTAAAATTTCCGTCCTTTCAGTAGCTTCACAATAAATTTGTGGGATTTATAACTACATTAAAAGCTACTGTGTTGTTTTCAGGTAAATGGGATGCTGTCTCATTACTATGCAATGGTATCTTACAGCAGCATGCATGAGAAATCAAGGTGAATCTCCCATGTGCAAACAAATAAAAACATGTTTCTTGTCCCTTTTTACTTCTCTTTCCATTCTGCTCTGCCCTTTGTCCATAACACACATCTTCACTTGTGTCCTATTGCAGCATGGTTAACTTGTTGAAAAAAGTGGATGCTAACCAGTTGGCAAACATCCTGAACTTACGTAGACACTGCCTGAACCTTGCAGATGCACATATGGTAGTAGCTATGGAGTTTGTGTAGCATCAGTTCTTGTTTGACAGCTTGTACATCATATAATTGGCTCTATTCCCTTGTAGCTTCAGTTTGAAACTTCCTTGCTTTTAAATATTTGTTTGAGACTTGGGAGAAAATTCCTACAGAGTCTTGAGAGCATTTGACAATAACTGTCATCTATCTACCCAAGGAAAAGGCCAGAGACTTTGCTAGCCTCAGTCTGCTTGGTAGTGACTTTGCTCTGTGATTCAGGAAGCTGCTTCAGCTTCCTCAGAGCTTCTGCTATCCTACTGATTTTCTTTGCTCTGTGTAAGTTGTCTTCTTTTTTGTAGGTTTTAAGTCCTTAATTGCTTTTGAATCCTTTTTTCCATGCGTGGATTTATAGGCAGAGTTTATATGGAAATCTGGCCATCTGCAAGATGTCAAATCTCTTTATTCATGCTGTACAGTGTAGTGTATGAAAAGCTTTTCTTGATCATCTGAGAAAAGAGTCAGACATTAGGGCTTCAAAGGACTCTTTGAGGAAGGTTGTCAAGGGGAAAGTCTTCCCAAATTGAAGTTTTCAGATTTACATATTTTTGCTTAAGTGGAGAGTGGGAGCTTTTGTTTGAGACAACAGATTCTGTGCAAGCCAAAATGCTTTTGTCAATAACATGGTGGGCGTCTGAGGGGAATCATGACCAGGCTTAAACCCTGAAACTCTGGTTTCTGCCAGCTTTGATGCTAGCCATCACAGGACACATGATACCTCAGGTGGTGTGAAGTGCATTAGTACGCAATTCTGATGGGCATGAATTGGAAGAAGGAGTTCACTAAGGTCAGAGCTTTGTATAATGTGGCTAGGGCATTTCAGAGGCTGGTAATACCAGGTTTAAAATCAAGTGAGGCCTGGTCCTGTATCCTAGGATCACACGTGGTTTGTAGTGCTATGGGGGTGCCTTCTTCCAGACAGAAATCATTACCCCAAATCTTTTTTAATAGAAGTAGTGGAAATGTGTACTTTAAATTATACCAGATTTACAAAGGAGAGTGTGGAGAGGAAGGGAGGGATCCCCTTCCCATTCATTTTCCCATTTCATATATATAGAATCATAGAATAGTTAGGGTTGGAAAGGACCTTAAGATCATCTAGCTCCAACCCCCCTGCCATAAGCAGGGACACCACACACTAAACTATGTCGCCCAAGGCTCTGTCCAGCCTGGCCTTGAACACCTCCAGGGTTGGAGCATTCACAACTTCCTTGGGCAACCTATTCCAGTGCCTCACCACCCTCACTGTGAAGAACTTCTTCCTTATATCTAACCTAAACTTCCTCTGTTTAAGTTTAAAGCCATTACCCCTTGTCCTACCACTACAGTCCCTCCCCAGCATCCTTGTTGGCCCCCT
The DNA here is from genome assembly GCF_000696875.1 of Nestor notabilis. Lineage (NCBI taxonomy): Eukaryota > Metazoa > Chordata > Aves > Psittaciformes > Psittacidae > Nestor > Nestor notabilis. The sequence continues at coordinate 27,421 of NW_009911343.1, read as the reverse complement.
TCAGATATTGGAAGGCTGCTCAGAGGTCTCCACGCAGCCTTCTCTTCTCCAGGCTGAACAGCCCCAACTTTCTCAGCCTGTCTTCATACGGGAGGTGCTCCAGCCCCCTGATCAGCCTCGTGGCCCTCCTCTGGACTTGCTCCAGCAGCTCCATGTCCTTTTTATGTTGAGGACACCAGAACTGGACACAATACTCCAAGTGAGGCCTCACAAGAGCAGAGGAGATATAACTTCCAAATTCCTAAGTGGATGATTTTTCCTATGGGTGGCCATTCTTTACCTCCAAACAAGTTGTTTTTTCTTACTTTGAAAGGATTTTACAGTTCCATCTGGTATTCAAGCCAGTTTCCTGGCAGTCCTTAGTCTTTTAACTTGTGGCTTTCGTTTGGGGTTTTTGGTTTTTTACCTCTAGAAAATGAACATGTGGCTGACTTTTTAAAGTGAGATTTAGTACTAAAGTTATATCCGAAGTTGTGATTTTTACTTTTTCTGAAATGTCTAGTAGTTACTTGACTGGAAAGATGATCAACCTTCTGTAGAGCTCTTCAGATTTAGAATATACTTGTCAGTCTGTTTCTTGCTGCTTTCATTGAGGTTTTGTTTTGCTCTATCAAAGAAGTGTGCCAGATTTGTTGCTAAAGGCTGAAGATGCAATTTTTAGGCTTTCTAATAATAACTGAAATAGACGACTTCTTATTTTTAGGTCGAGTCTTTGACAAAAGCTGATTAGTAGAAGCCTCTTTAATTCTACCTCAGTAAAAAATACATAAGCTTGCAAAAAAAGTCATAACCTCACTTCTGTCAACTGTGCATGCAGTATGAAGAACTGGCGGATAATTAAAATGTTATTCAGGTTTGAAAGTTGCTTTGGGCACTGAAGTAGAAATGGGATGAAATCAATTCAGTTGATCCCTGCTGTAGTGTTCCAGTAAATTGTTATGGAAGTACTTTTCTTGATCATTAATGTTGTTTGCACAAGGGAGGATTGGCATTTAGTTCATAGGTAAAGGATAATCACTATAATCACTTGGTAATTACCCCATTCCTGATTGGTGTTAATCATTTCATTGTGCACTTAGTAAACATTTACGTGGCTATTGTAGGTGAACATGCACCATTAATTCATATCCCAAGTGGTAGCCTTATGAATGCTTTGGAGTTGGTACTGAAATTGTCGTGCAGCATAGTCTTCTGGAGATTAAAACCAAACCAAACCAAAAACCTAAAACCCAACACAAAAAAACCAATCAAACAAACAAACAAAAACCAAAAAAAACCCCAGACAATAAAACAAGACCTTGTGGTTTTGTCATTTTGACCTGGCTGGCTGGTTAAGGCTATACAAACAGGTAGCAATGAAATAGTCTGCTCAAATACTGAGCATACAAAGGAACAGGAAATTCAAACTTGAGTGTGCTTTCAGTTGCTTAGAAGCAGAACTCTTATTTATTGGTTATGTTTGTGTAATTACTTTAAATCAGTATTTCCTAGTCTCATTCAAAGTCCTACTGGATAAAAATTACACTACCACTACCCCCCAAATAAATCCTTAGTGTTTCTTCAGAGGAGAACCCTTGGGAGGAGGGCTTGTTACACGTCATGTAGTGTTCCTTTATGACGGTGTGTCTTTTTCGTCTTAAGGCATCGCTGGCTTCACTCAATGACGGATGACCCTCCAACTACTCATCCACCAGTTGCTCGGAAATTTATCTGGGAGAACCATCAATTCAATCTGAGTGGCACTCCCGGACAGTATGTACCTTACTCCACTACTCGTAAGAAGATACAAGAGTGGGTCCCGCCTACAACAGCTAGCAAATAACAGCAAAAAACGTGACTTTGCCTTAGCTTTGGCTTTCAGCATAAATTGTATTTTCACTGGTTTTATTCAGAATAAAAGCCTCCTACAACAGCTTTAATTTAGTGTATTGAATTGAGGGGGAAAACATTTGGAAGAGGTAGAGGACAGAACACATGAGAAGTCTTAATCTCATCAAGATACTGGGCTTTTTGTCATATTGTCAGTGGCTCTTGTCTTCACATAAGCAGCTCTCAAACTCTTTTTAGCATGATAACCATTCCTGTGAGTCACTTCTCACATTTGTACCATTCAAAAGAATACAAATATAAACTCGAAATTCAGGATTCTGATATTTAACATTTATCCTAGTATAATTTCTGCATGGCAAATAATGTACTATTCATGTACTATTTTAGGAAGCCATCTCTTTGAATATTTATAAGACAAGTTAGAATAATAAGGCCAATCAAGGATTATAGTTTTTATTCATAAATTTTTTGTGCATGAGTATACATGCATTGCTGTATTAAAATATGATAAAAACTTGTAAGGCTACAGTGATCAAGTGACATGTCACCCCTTAAGGGAACTTGGCCGTATGCAGAAGGCCCCCTGTCACAAATACCTTTTTTTGTTACTTACTGTATTACTGAGATTCATTGGAAGATGGTCTCACAAGAGTTTGGGATGGGCTATTTGCCCTTTTGTGACAAGACTTTGGAGATCTTGGGTAGTTTGAGGATACACACTTTTTTTGGGAGGTGGAGAAGTACAATGTACCAGAACCTATTTTCAAAATTGTGAAGTTTGCAAGTTCACATTTGAGAGCTTCTTGGGGCTGTGGCTCTCTTCTTGCAGGTGGTTGGTTCTTATTCCAGCCTGCCTGTATTTTTTAGCAGAGCTGCCCTTTCCACAAGGCCTCCTGTATGATTGATAACCTTGTCTGTAGATAGCTGATGGAGGTGGGATGCCCACCCAGCCCCTCGCTCACACCACCTCCTCAACTGGACGGGGGAGAAAACAGAAAGCTGGTGGGCTGAGGTAATGATGTGGAGACTGCTTGCCAGTTACCATCATGAGCAAAAGAGTCTTTCGTTTATTGCCAATTAAATAGATTTGCACGGTGAGAAACAAAGGCAAAAAAATGTAATGTGTGATGGTTTTGCCCTTCTTCAAATGCTCTTTCCCAGAGGTGCCGCCATCTTGTCTTCAGGGCTCAGCCGTGCCCTGCGGTGGGTCAGTTGGAACCGGCTGC
>NW_009911343.1:0-24334 GCF_000696875.1 Nestor notabilis | reverse complement strand
GTGGCGAGCCGCTCGCGTGTGTGTGGGGCACCCCCAGCCTCTCCTCACAGGGGCTGCCCCTTGCTTCCTTATTAAGTCAGATTCTGCACTAATTCACTATTTAAAGGTGGGTGTATTAGCTTTAATTGCTTTAAACTAGTTCTAGTCTTTAAATTAGGGAAGTAGCACTTCCTGAGATCTCCTAACCTATCTAATTAAAAAAGGATAATGTTTAATTTACTTTAAGGCAACAAAAGCATCGAGCATGGCTGAAAAGCAATTTGAGCCATACAGAGCAGCGTACATGGAAAGGACTCTCAACATTTTCATCTTGATAGATTATTTGACCTTAAGAACCAAGTTTGCCCCAGGGCTGCTGAAGAGCTTCATTACTGACACTCATCTGTACGAGCCCTATGAGCCCAAACCTGGGTAGAGCAATCAACTCTATTACTTTCAGCCTCTACGTCTTTTTAATGCATTTTCTACCTATTTCATTCCTCTCTGTTGTGTGGATTTTTTGGGTTGCAGCCTGAACACAGCAAGAGGTACAGTTGGGAATGAGCCTCTATTCAGGAGGCAGGCAGGGATGCAGTAACTCTTCCTACACCTCCTCTGCTGAAGAAAGAAGCCTCAGCTGGTTTGTCCTTTCGTCAGCTGGAACAGAAATGCTGAGGGAGTGAACAGCTTTGTGTGCAGCAATACTGCACAGAAAGGCAGGAAAATGGACTCGTCCTCCTGCCCCATTGGGCTGAAGCTCAGTAGTTTGGTTTGGAAAATACCAGCAATCCCACTGCTAGAGAGGACAGAAACCTGCTCTCCCTGCTTTAATCGGCAGGAACCACAATGCCGGGTTTTAAATGCAAAGTTTCACTGGCATCTCCTGTAACATTGCTTCTCCAAGATAGATTACATAAGGCATTTACAGGACATAAAACATATGCAGAGAAATCTGTGGTCTTCTACAGGGCTCTCTTTAAACCCTTCCGCAATTCAGTCTTTTTACGAGCAACCTCATTCACTTATGGAAGTTCACCTTTGCTCATGACATCTGCCTCAGCAGCCAGGCTCACTTGCTTTCTGGTCTAAATGACATTTTAAATGCCAAGCTGGCTGAGTGTCACAGCAGATGGTGTCTTCAACCGAATGCAACTGAAACGCTGACAGGAATATTCCCCTTGCACTAAATGTGAGTTTTAAAAGAGTTTATGCATTCTGACACGGGAATCATCTCATTAAGAAGACAAATATCTTTCCCAGGAGCAGCAGAGTGCTGAAACTCACTTTTATTTTCAAATTGCATCTTTATCAGTAGCTTTCCACATCCCCGCAGTCCAGGGCAGCCTTTTTGCTGTAGCTACCTCCAGGCTATAGCTGTGCTGACAGCACACTTGGCTCAGCCCTGTGCATTGGCATGGAGCCCTTCTCTGAACAGGGCATTGCATTCTCCCTCATTGCTGCCCAGGGCTGCACCTCTCTGCGCGATGCAGTCAAAACTACATGAGGCAGGGTGGAGAATGATGAAGAAAGGAGCTTCAGGAGACCATCTCTCTGCGTCAAGGTCCCAGTAACAACAGGTCAATACTGAGGTGTGCAATACAGCTCTGCAGCACAGATCCTATGGCAGCTGCACCACCAGCCACGTGTGCCAAGCCAGCTGTGTTGCACAGTGTTGCACAGCAGGACGTACTGCCCAGTCCCCATCACTGGGGGTGACTTGATTTATCAAGATCCTGGTAGTCCAACAGCCCAGGTCAGCACAACATGGCCTTAAAATAGTAAGAGCAGGCTCCATCAAGAGGATCCGTTGGCAGCACACCGCTCACAAAACCTCCAGATTGTGATCTTAAGACCCCAAAATTGCCCTGGCTGCATAGGTCTGGAGCAAGTGGAGGCTGTCTTGCAGACAGAGGACCTGCACTGTAGGTGAGTACAAACAACACTATTCAATACTGTTGAGACTTGATATTAGCTGTGATGTTGAAAGCAGTTAATGAATCCTCTGGAGCTGTTTGGCAAAACATTACTTCATCAGATGAGATAGATGAGAGGCAACACCAAGCATCACACTGAAGAGCTTGCAGCAGAGTTATCACTTCATAACCATTTCTAGATACAGCAAGAGGAGAAGTATTTGGCAGGCAGGGACATCCTAGACCGTTTAAGAAAGCTGGAAGGGAAAGGGAGGAGGCCCTGTCCTCTCCTGCCCGACCTGTCTTGTACTACTGACTCCAGCATGCTGTGCCCACCTGGCTCCTTGATGGCACTCTGAGAACACTGAGGGACTCAACCACCTTGCACTTCTATGTCATATAAACTCAGGCTTCAATTTTGGGGATGTTTCCTGCTAAGGTTGGTGCTGCGAAGCAGTCTTGAGTAGGAATTACAGAGACAATTGTTTTGGATACAGTTGGAAGTCATCGACCCAGGAAGCTGGGGTATATATTTTCCACAGCTGTGATACATTCAGAGTGAAACCTTTGAGTTGCTAATTCTGTGGGGTTTATTATTCTGCTGGCAACAGAGGGGGAGAGAGGGAACAGATCCTTGCTTGGCTAAGAGGTTAAAACAACTGCAAGTCTAAAGGCTCTCCTTTCATATGGTGTTAACAAGGGTTGTACAAAAGCAGGTACCTCCAAGTAGGGGGTAGGGGTGGCAGCCTTTAAATGGCACTTCAGGTTCCTCATGCCAATCCCACAGTAAATGCTGGATTACACCAGCGGGAAGCCTGTCTCAGTGGAAGAGCACAGAGCAACCCATGTCAGTGGGGAAGTGCCCAGCAGGGATTTCCTCCCAGAGACCTGCTGAGCTTTGAACACCACCTCCCGGTTCCCCAGGCAGAGCAGGGCCCACGCACTGGAGGTAAAGGTGGCTCACATTTCCAGCCAAAGCTCAGTGTGGAGTCCAGGAAGGGAAGTGCCTTGCTGTGTGTGCAACTCCCAGCTGCCAGCAGGAGCACGACCACACTCAGCCCACAGAGGATCTTGGAGCCCCTAGAGAGTTGCCTTTGCTGAAGAACTAGGTCTGCCCATTTCCTTTACTTGCAGTTTCGAGTCACATGAACCCAGGTAATGTCATTTCGCAGACTAATGAGTTTTGCAGCCACTCCTAGCTTTGTTCACATGTGACAAATACAAAGGGCAGAATTGAAGCAGGATTTTGAGGAAAAGGAGCATTTAAAAAAATTATATATGTAATAATCACCTATAGGAGCATTTGTTTTTTGAAAAAGCACTTTAAGACTTACATTTATAATTTCCTCTGTGCATTTTAGGTTGAGGTTTTGATTCATGATTTTTTCCTGTTAAATATTAACAGAGTGAAAAAAAAATAGATGAATATGTGTGCTAAGCAATATGTGTATGCACAAATGTACAAACACACTTTCAGTAGGAAAAAGAAATACCAAATTTAGTATAAAGACTATATTAGTTGGAAATTTGCATTACAAAGTTTCCGACAAACAATGCTAAATTTTCTTTGTCTAATTATGAAAATATGTAATACAAGTTAAGAACTGATATTCAAATCAAAAAATCAAAGTGTCTTGCTTGTTAATTGAAATAATGAATCACCTCATTTAGATCAGTTTATCCTGAACTACAAACCTGGTAAGGCAGAAGAGATTCATTGTGATGTTGCAGTCAAAAATTTTTTTGTGTGTGTATAAGAGTGAAAATAAGAGTTACTGGCTAATTTTTAGGTGGATATTTAGAGCAGGAGCAATGTTTACAAGGCAGCTTCTCAAATCACTGCTAAAATCTAAACTGATTGGGATTTGTTCCCATTAAGAAGGGCATGCAGAAAGCTAAAATTTTAGGAGCCTATCTTTTTCTTCATGTAAATTACCCACCACAAACTACATGAATAGCTTCATGTAATTTAATCTCTGTAATAACAGTGGTTGAAAAGTCTATTTAAATAATCTGTAGTAGTGTTAGTATCACTTAAGCAAATTGCAGCTCAAGAGACTTCTGGTTTACATTCATTTATATTGCTAGAATATTGTATTATTTCTTTCTCTTTGTCTATGGTGTAATTTCTTTCTCACTCCTCTAACAGACTGCTCAATTTTTTCCCTGTGGTGTATATTTTAAATATTAGCTTTAGGGCAAGTGGTTGTAGGGCTATTTTATATCCTTCATAGCCCAAAGGATTTTTAGTTGATGGAATAGCAATCCATCAAAACGCAGCCTGAATTTAACAGATGAAGTCTCATGTGGTTGAGCATTCAGACACAAGCCTATTAATAGTTTGTTTTTTGAGGGTAACCATCCATAAAAATTCAGTGAGGCAAAACCTAATTCAGCAATATCTGTCTGTGTGGCACTTCCCTCATGCCTTGCAGTGAAAAAATGGCCAGAGGAAGCAAGGAAACCGTAGCATGTTTTAATTGGAGGCAGCTGCGTTAAAGAAAAGGTTTTATTTACCCTGGCTGTTAAAGGGTTCATGGAGCTGCAGTACTTTCCAAATCAAAAAGCTATGTGCAAGGTTTTTACAGCATGAGCCTCAGGTACCCATCACTTGCCCGCAGCACAGCAGCAAGACCGTTGTTGGCACAAATTAGATGTTTTTGTTATTTGCCACATCTCAACTTGACCTTGAACATCTCCAGTCTGACCTTCACCTCTCTGGGACCCAGCATAAAGGAGGCTTGGGCCACTCAGCACAAAGCTGCCCTGAGACACAGATGTCTCCACCTCTGGCAGGGGAAATCACCCCTAAATCTCAAACCGAGCCTCGTCACTGTGGGTCAAAATCAGGTGCTAACCCCTGTCAGCACTCTTGGCCTTCTGGGTATATCAGAGCTTAATTTCTGGATGTCTGTGCCCCGGAGAGCCCATTAATAATATGAATCTATGCAGCAGAGCAAGTCTGACAATAGAAGCAGAAGCTGACAAGGGAGTTGCACTATCTTTCTTCTGTTTCATGGGTGGGAGGAGATGCAGGTGGCACCAAGAGCTCTGCCTGGCACTTGGAAGTCATAGTGGCTTCAGAGGTCTCTCGAGCAGGATTCTGGCCAGGCAACTGGAAAACACATCTCTCCATTCAAGAATTTGCTATTTTCTGGGAATGAGTATTAAAATGGAGAAAAACCTCCTGCCACTAAAATGATCACAGAGAGGCAGCATGAACTTCGAGTGATCAACTCACATTCATATATTTAAAGAGGAAACAATCAAATCACTGAGAGTAAAGCAAGATTTAATTTTTTTTTACATTAAAGAGTAAAAGTTCAAACTTTTTACTCATTTTAAAAAGGAAGGTGAGAGGAATATCTGGCTTCATGTCTTTTGTCTTTGAAAAAGCTTTCTTCACTAATTCAGTATCAGGTGTGACAGTTAAAGCCCATGGGAGAATCGTACAGAGATGACACCAACTCAGACATGGGCTTGAGATAAGAGATAAGGGCTGCAGGTCAGACACAACCTTACACTGTCTGAAAGAGCTCAGTCTGAAGGCATTCATGCTTTTATTTGTTAAATTCTTGTTTAGCTATCAGATTAAAATCTGCCTGGCTTTCCTTTGACTCCTGCTATTTAATTTGCATTCCCCTCCAGTGGGATCTGGTTTCATTTTTGTAAATAAGCTTTTTCAGTTTGGGGATCTCTGTCCTACAGTGCTGTTGCTTTAAATACTAACAGGAAATGTTAATTTGTGTTTTATCAACTTCAAATGATTTGTAATGGGCTTCCAATGATGGACTTCAAATATTTCTGATGGATTTTTTTCTTCAAAAAAATCCCTGACACATCTGTTAGTCTTTGGGCTTTTAAAGCTCGATTTGGCCATTAAAGTTCTGGGTTTGGAAAGCAGCAACAGAAGCCAATGTGTCCTAGCAGAATCACTTCAAACTGTGCAGTAAATAGCAATGTGCCTTCTGACACATTTGAAAGCACAGAGATTGAGAGAGCAAAAATGAATTCAGCACCCAACTATTACTTGCTGTAACCGATTATCAGAGCTGGATGAAGAATTAAATTAAGCATGGCTTCTTTTTATAGGTAGGTAGATACCCAGCAGCACAGGGCTGGGGACCCAGAGCTGGCTCCAGGCAGCTGCCTTTATTTTTCCTGTCTTGCCAGGAATGGGCTGCTCAGGAGACGTCAACATTGGCCTCTGCTCAGCACTGTGGCTGAGTGCTCTGCTGTCATGTGTTAATCTGTGGTTATTTACATCTGTAACAAACAAAACTGAGGTGCAGAGATGAATCCCAAATGTAATATCCAGCTTTGCATGGTGACTGGGAACCATACGACCCATCAGATGTGGATTTGTGCATGCTCTCCCAGCTGTGCTCACACAAATCCTCAGCAGCCACACCCCTGCAGTGCACACATTGCTGGGAGGTGGCTACCTGGCCCTGTTTACCCTTCACCCTCCCCAAAATCTGGCCTCCTGGCAAGGTGGCAGTTACTCACTTGGCTCCAAATGATCATTAGAGCATCTCTGCTAATTTGCAGCCTTTATCCCCAAAGCCAGAAAACTTCTCTGAAGCACAATAATCCCTGCTGCTTGCTACTTACCACCACAGTTTACAAAAGAAAGGACAGTACTTGCTGTGTAAACCACACCACAACAGCTACTTCACAGCTACAGCCTTACCACAGCTACAGGGGGGATTGTGGTGGCTCTATCACCTACCCATGCTATGGCTGCAGGCCTGCATCTAACAGAAAAAAAAGGCACAAACTGATTTCCATAAAGCAAACACCAATACAGTGAACATGTCCATCATGGCCAAGCACAGACTGGATGCTCCAAACCCAACCTATGAGCACAATGACATGCCTGCAAAAGGAAAGTAGTGAGCAACAATTAATCTGTGCTATACCACTTGTTGAATTGCAGTGAGTAAACTTTTATTTCTCCTAAAGCCCAAGTGGGTTCTTACCTGTACTCATAGCTCCTATTACTCAGGATTATAATTGCTGTTGTACTCAGCAATAGGAAAACACAAGCCATAACTGACCATCCAGGCTTGATTGCAGCAGCAAATTTGTATTATACAAATTGCCCATTTGTATAACACCACGCTGGGCAAAATGAATGCCCTCATGTCACAACATATAATTCTACAGTATAATTAACTTCGTGCTCTGCAATTAACTGAATAGCCTCTTGATACAGAAAGATATCAAATGACTTTCATCACCCATCACATGCTGCCTAGAATTAACTATTTAAAAGTTGCTGTGAACTAGCAGTTGGGTGTTACAATTCATACCACTCTTTCAGAGAAGATGACATTTCACAGACATCTAGACAATATCTTTCCTGAGCAGCTTGCCAGTGTTAACTAGGAGCTGTGAGTGCATTTGTAGGACTGTCTTGTCCTCCTTGTTCCCTTTCTGTCCTTCCCCTGTGCCTCAATTAAAATAACATTAAAATAAGATTTATCAATAAAAATAAACTCTCCTAAGAGAGACAATAACCTCCTAAATACATATGGTATACAGGGAACATTTGTGCTTATCACTTGAGTTGCTTGAGCCTTTAATTGTCTTTTGGTAGCTATTTAGTTTTGGTACACATTCAGTCTATGAATAGGGGACCTATTCTCAACTTCAGTACTGCCTGGAACTCCTACTTCTCTTCATTTATTCCCCTAAAGCCATGCCCCTGTAGGTCAAGAAAGCCCAGGCCCCTCGGGTGCATGAATGTTTGTCTCTACATTGCAGTGAATCCTTCAAGAGCACTGGAAAGCTTTTCACTCACTGTGCTGGATTATCCAGGTTTTGCTGGGAAGCTCCACATTGTCGAGAGCACTGCAGCAATAGCCAGTGAGATCCAAGAGCAACCTCTTCCCTGCAGCTTGGCTTCTCCACAGCAGGAGATGCTGCTTTTACAACGGTGACTGTAGCAAGCAGCAGGAGGCCAGAAACATAAACAGATTTTGTAGCTGTAATCACTCCTGATAGGAAAGCAGGGGGAAATTCTCTGCAGATAATAGTTTTGCTTCTCTTGAACCAGTCGATGGCCTCATGTGTTATTGCTCTGAGGTGCATCCGTGCATCTTTCCAGCTCCCCTGCAGTTCCCTGCATGCTATCAGCCACCTTCCCCCCTGTTCAAGGCAACTCCCCTGCTGTGCTGCCTCATTCCTGGGGCTGGCACCTCAGGTCTGTGTGCTGCCTCCTGTCCATCTCCCTTATCCACCGCCAAGGGGTTTTGTGCCACCCCTGACTTCCTGCAGACTCTGCCCTCCCTTCTCATGCCAATAACTGTCTGTCTCTCATCTTCCCTGTCTAACGCTGCGAGGCTGCCCTTCTGGGTGTTAATACTGTGCTCATCACCAATGGAACTGAGTGCTTCATACGATTGTATCAATCCAATCTCCAATCTAATGAAATCTGTTCTCTCATTTTCTCCCCCCCAGACATCCTAACTAATGGGAAAGGTGCATGATTACTTACCAGTATGAAGGAACTGAGCGAGAGATGTGAGATTTCCATTTTGTCCTGCTAGCACATCATTCTTGCTCATTTTCCTTTCAAATACAAGGGGCTCTTTTGTTAGCCCACGGAGACTGGAAAGATCTCCCCTTATTCTCTGAGTCTGACAGACATCCATGAATTCAGCAAAATAGACAGTTTCATCTCTCCTCTTAGAAATGACTAATTTGCATTAATATTTCTCAGAATTGAATGAAATATCTCAGGTTTGTCTAAAGCATATCGTCTTGCAAAGCATCCCATCTTGCCCTGTGGAACCACTCTTCTTGACCATGTGTCATCATGAGCAATAGCCTCCATCGTTCTAAAGCTGGGCCTAATTTCTAATTGCATTTGTCTGGCTCCAGCTCTCAGCCACTGAATCCTGTTGTTGTCTTGCTCCGCAAGCTGAGAGAAGTGATGACTACCCAGTATTTTCTGCCTCGGAAAGCACTTGTACCCTGTAATCAAGTCACCTCTCACTTTTCTTGACAAGCTAAAGGGGTAGAATCTTCTATTTCTCCATGAAAAGTACATTTCCCTTGTAAATTTTGTGGTTCTCTACCCTCCTTGATTTTTCGTCAGCCTTTTCAGATGAAGATTACCTACCATACCAAGCCTGTATCCAAAGTGTAAGAATAATTTTTCTTCTTCTGCTTACTTTATTTCCCTCATGCCTGAAGCAAGAAGTCAAGGATGCACTACTTTTTTTTGTTCGCAGCAGGATTGCACAGGGATCTTGCCTTAGGTTGCCCTGAAGGCAGTGGGTGAGCAGGTCCCACCTGAGAAGTTTGGCTGGGGTTTGGCACTTCGCAGCAATAGTGGGCTCCTCCAGCTCCAGTGCCAAGTACTGCTCACCTTGTGCTCCAGACCATTCACCATGACACCCGTGTCCTGCTCGGTGCACCTCCAGCTCCGCTCTCAGACATATCCCTCTAGAGTAAGAGCTGCCAAATTATTTGTTAGCCAACACTGAGAGGGAGGACAGGGTGGAACGTATACTTGAGACACAGGGAGAAGAGCTGAATAAAATTATACTCACGGGAACTGCTGAGTTAGCCAGTTCTTAAACCGCTTAGCACGTGCTTTTCTGACATGGTATATTGCTAACTTTTCATCTGGTTTTACACAGTACAGAACTAACTCCCCTGCAATCATCTAGGTGTGTTACATCTCCACGTTTACCTGTACAAACCTGTAATCTGAAGTGATGAAATAAGATTCCTTTGGCAAGTCTTAGAAAAATCACAACAATTGATACTCTGTGCCTACCATTAGTTCTTCGAGTGCTGTCACCCCCTGTTATCTCTACTGGTATTGTTTTTCCATGCTGCCAGTCACTGCTGGGGTACATTTATCTTAAAGTCAAGTCACTTCAATGTTTTCTATACTAGCACAGCATAAGTATTCTTCCAGTCTCCTGTAACTTCCCCACTACCTTCAAAATCAAGGTCAGTGAAAAAGAAGGATCCTTATCCAACTCTTTTACTACTCCTGGGGTACACTGGCATCTAAACATACCAGGTTAGTTAACATTCATCCAACACATCCTCCTCAGGTCCTGATGATCAAAGACCAGATTCTCTCTAACTGATATGAATCATATGAATCCTATTTTTTCCGGATACGAAATAAAAACATTAAAGTGTTCTGTATTATTATTAACCATTTCACCATCCCATTCTGAACCGTTTACTCTCCTGAGATGCTTGCCTCTTTTTTTGAGCACTTCTTTATTGACCTTAGCCTCACAGCTGGCACGCAAACCTCCTCAGTAGGAACTGCCTGACCTTTAGAGGCAATGGTAAGAAGAAAAGTCTTTGCATACCTCATTTTTCCACTCAGGGGAACCTGGAGACTAGGGCACCTAGACTCCTCCCAGAGGTGCAACAAAGCTGATGACAGCTGTGGGGAAGAATAAGCCATGGAGCAGCATTTGTTCACCACCCCTCTCTGATGACTATTAATCATTTCAGCTGATGATAATCTGCTCACAAGCTAATACAGGTTTTCCAGTGATTGATGACTCACACCACTCTATCTGATAGGGACAAGTGCTTTTTGTTAGGGTAGGTATAGTTAGGGTAGGGAACTGCTAAGGAAAGATGGAAACTCCTACTCTGTTTTTAATCTATTGTTCCCAGTTTTCTCCATTTCTACAGACTCAAAAGCTATTTGGGACTGTTTTCCCTGATCATCAGAGCTGCTTGTCATCATTGTGATCACCATCAGTTTAAAATCATACATAAAAATGGGAAATCAGAATTGAAACAAAAAGATCAAAGCCAGGAATCTCATTAGATTCTGCTTCCTGTGACTTTTCCTATGATGTTAGGTTGAATTTAGAAAGAGGAGGATTTTCCTCTTTCATATGTTTTCTGTTAATTCTTTTAGTGTATTTGCTTCTGACTGGCATCAGAGAAACTTCAGGAGATTGCGGGTCTGTTTTTAACACATTGCAAGGCTGTAGCAAAGACAGAATGTAGGAAGCAGCAAATGCTAAAATTACACCTTATTTATATACTTGGTGAAAAATTGGCCTGCAAAAAGCTTTGCTGACTGGTAGGGGAGTGTGTGCACTCAATTCACAGATTGGACCAGGGCTCAAAACCCCAGTAAGGCTGCTCCAGGCAGCTACTGAGCAAGCCATAACATGGTGCCAACATAAAACTGACGGAGTGGCTTCACACCAGTTGTAACTGCACTCTTAATTTAGCATTTGATGGCTCTAAAAACGTAGTACTTTATAGTTGCTTGTCAAAATCCCCAACTGCATTAAAATATCATGTTCTATACATCTTACCTGATGCATTAGGCCAAAATAAAGGCACAAGCTTTATTTTGAGTCTGTTAGTCTTGATTCACCCTGTCATTCAGAAATTTCTAAAGGTAACCAAATTGCACTCTACTGCTCCTATTTCTGACTGTGATAACTGCTATATATTAATATTTTTTATCAGCACTGATGCTTCCTGAATCACTGGCTTTCTAAAGTGTGAGCCCCGTGAAGAATTTGGCACCACCATAATGGTGGTCTTTCGCTTTGAAGATAGGATGTCTGGTGTTAAGTGTTTAACAGAGACAAAGGATGGTGCCAAGCAGAAAGTGAGAGGTGCAGGTACCAGGGATTTCAAGTTCCTGAAAGTTTTGTAAATACTGACACCTGGGTAAAGGAGAAAGAATAAATTAACACTGCACTGGGAGATAGGCTGCTTACCTGAGTATCACAGTCCCTTGTGCTGCCTGACCTGTCCCTGTGCACCAGCCTGCATGCCCCAGCTAGCCAGTAATGCAGGGTGGGAATCAGTGTGATGGCAGGCAGGGAGCATGGAAAGCAGAGGAGAATTCAGAGTGTGTGGAGGAAACAGGGCCTCTGATGGGTTATATAGGGAGAAAAAAGCCAAAGCTATTTTGGTGGGTGTGTGAGGCCATGGGGGCTTCCTTGGTTCCAGCATCTGTGGTGGTAAATACAAACTAAAAAGTGTTTGTATTTACCTACACTTAACAGCTGATCCATTGAAAGTAATAAACCAAAGCACAAGGTGAAAGTCTGACTCATCATTGCCAGCTGTCCGTGCTGCCCAAGATCCCATCTATTTTTTCTGAACAGAAAGTAATGGCTTTCTGTGCCTTGACTGAAAACCACTTCAGCAGGCATATAGCCTTTCTCTTCCCTTGTCCTGCCAGCCTACAGGAGTTGAATCAGTTTAATACATGCTGCCACAGAAGATTTATTTACATTTGTTCAAAACAAGAAGTCATACTCTGTGTATAGAGTACCTGCTAAAAACAAAAATTAACAAATCCTATGTCAGGACACATTATATATTGAACTTATGGTTCTAGCATTTGATTTACCACTCAACAGCCAAAATACATAACAACAACCTCTGTGATGGGAACTGGTTTTCATATGATGGGTTTTATGAAGTAGTAAACATTACATTACTTGGCCAATTCACCGCAGTCACCCATGCCTTTCCATTTTCCTCTGCACAGCCCATATACTACTCACAACATACTGCACTGAGGTAAAAGATAGGAGAATTCCACCTAAATAGAAGTCATCTTGTCAGTGTCTCACTTTGGAGTGTGCTGGTGCTTGCAGTCTTCAATCTGGTCACAGTTTACATCTCTGAGCTTTAATGGAGATTATCTTGATGGAAGCCTTTTTAAGTCTGAGAGATTCTGATTTTGTATTGAAATACCAGATGTCATCCTGAGATGTAATATATTTTTTCATTCTAACCAATGGCAGACAAACTGTCTGATCTGACACCGCACGCTGAAGTTATATTTTTTGTCATGCTGTGTGCTAAAGATCATTTTAAAAAGCTGTCAGGAGATGCCTGACAGCTTCGTTTGTACTTGGTAATTAGGGGCCTGATTTTATATCCAAATGGCTCTGGAAAATCCTGCTATTTTTTTTGCCAATTTTTTGCTTTATACTACCATTACTCCTATTGTTTAAAATACTCTTTTCTCTGCTCTGTAGGAAGGAAATTGTCTCCAAATATTAGCTCAGGGTGGGAGGGTGTTGAGTGAAGGGGATATTCACACTACCTATTTTAAGTAAATTTCCCTCATTTGTCCTATAAGAAGCCTCCCTATAGGCAAGGTAGAGGTAAACAACTTCCCAGCAATTGAGCTGGGCTCTGAGCATCTCATGTGTGAATACCCACCAAAAGGTACACAAACTGGGAAAAGCAGAGCAATGCTTCCTTGCCATTTGTTCCAGACTGCCATGTTCCCAAGTCCTTGCTGCTATTGAAAGTAGGCCATTGTTAAGGTTTTGAAGTGTACCATGGTGCTTTACATGCCCCAAGTTAATCCATATTTGTAGTTTTGCTGATGAGAAGGACTTCGGGGGTGTTGGTTGACAAGAAGCTCAGCATGACCCAGCAGTGTGCACTTGCAGTCCAGAAAGCCAGCCGTCTGCTGGGCTGCATCAAAAGGAACATGACCAGCAGGTTGAGGGAGGTGATTCTGCCCCTCTACTGCACTCCCATGAGAGCCCACCTGGAGCACTGTGTCCAGCTCTGGGGCTCCCAACACAAGAAGGATGTGGACCTTTTGGAGTGAGTCCAAAGGAGGGCCACAAAGATGACCAGAGGGCTGGAGCACCTCTCCTACAAAGGCTGAGGGTTGGGCTTGTTCAGCCTGGAGAAGACAAGGCTGTAGGAAGACCTTAGAACAGCTTTCAAATACCTAAAGGGGGCCTACAAGAAAGCTGGAGAGAAACTTTTTACAAGAGCATGTAGTGATAGAACAAGGGGGAATGGCTTTAAACTGAAAGAGGGTAGATTCACATTAGATATTCCTCACTGTGAGGGTGGTGAGACACTGGCACAGGTTGCCCCGAGAAGCTGTGGCTGCCCCATCCCTGGCAGTGCCCAAGGCCAGGTTGAACAGGGCCTTGAGCAACCTTGTCTAGTGGAAGGTGTCTGCCCACAGCAGCAGGGTTGGATCCAGATGATCTTTAAGGTCCCTTTCAACCCAAACTATTCTGTGATTCTATGATGTACACACCTGCTGGGACTATTGAGAGCTGTGCCCTGTATGGCAATTTGTAACAAGAGAGGATCTGCCCCTCTGAATGCCCTTCATGTAGAGAAGATACTCGTAACGGGCTGGGGAGGAATACAGTGGAGGAATATTTCTAAATTGCAGTCTTCTACAGAGGCAGTGGAAAGCAATGCTGAGAAAGACAGAAAGTAATTTCAGGACAGTCTAGCACTGTATGATATAAGTGTGAGAAATCATTTCAACACATAGTAAACTTTAAGGTATTTGAGCAAGCGCTTAAGGGACTCAAGGATATTATTAAATGCTTTCCTGAGTCAGGACTAATATCTGACCATTTAAATAAAATTAAGAATTCTGTAAGCTTAGCCAGAATGCAAAACTGAAGCCAAAACCCAGTTTGATAAAAGCTCTACAGCCCAGGCAGCCTTCCAGAGGGCAGGCACTCTCAAATATCAGTGCAGTTAGGAGATCCAAAATATTTCCTGGGTGCATCAGCGCTGTATCTGAGTTACCCAGCTCTGGGAAAGGCTGGGCTTATTTTTACAGCATCCATGGGGCAGAATTACTGTATCTCTAGAGCAGGTTAAGCCAAATGCAAACTCATTTTGTATCTTTTAGAAAACACACAGGGCTTGAACCAGAATGGCAGTTACTGAAATTGCTACAAATGCAGCTCTGTGTGCTGAGTTCAGCAAAGTTACATTTAGGTAATTTCATAAGTACCAGGGCAGCTACCTGCCATGAAAATGTTGGAGGGGAACATAAATCCTGGCTGAGCTTGTTTCTTTAGCCACAGGATAATACATTTCCGTTAATTCTGATCTGTTCTATGTGACTGGAATATTTTGTTTCTTCCAATAGGTTTTTACTCCTTGAGCTTACTCATGTGTTTCAAAATACATGCTTATGTGGTTTGCTTGTCCTATATTTGCTTTACTAATAACTGCTGGATCCTGGTACTAATGCCATCACTGTAATCATTTTGATCTCTTGACTACAGGATGATGTTGAAATAATAATACCTAATGGATGTATGTTTGCTACTTAGTTTAGCATCAACTCTCTTACATTCCAGTTGAGTTCCTTTACTAAGATCAATCTATCTAGATCTGTCTCTCTGTTGTTCAAAATATATCAAAATAACACCACCATAGCCAGTTATTAAGCTACAATCTTTTCATACTTGCTTCTCCTGCAGATAGGCTTGAAGTACAAGTTCTATTTTAAATACAATGTTTATTCAACAAAGTCAATGTCTTTCATCTTGCTTTAGCTCGAATTTTCAACTCCCCTGCAACAGCCTGTAGAGGCAGAAGGGAAAAGTCAGCTTCAAAATCCTTGCTGGCCTGAAGCACTTGATTCCTGACTACTAGGCAGTTTGCTAATTCATCTAATTCAAATACAGGAAAGGGAAAGCAAGCAATAAACCATTTCAAATCAATCCATCTGGCAGTAGGTAGAATAGCTATAATGAACAGCATGTTTACAGAGCACATTTCCTACTCAGTCTAGTCATTTACAGGATTCAGGTCATGGATGTCATAGGGTGCCTCAGAAGCATTAGTAGCGAGGATATGACTGGCATGTGAAAGCGGAGTTTGAGGATAATTTATGATGATGGATGTTTGCTGTTTATGCGCACTTCATTAGTTAAGTCAGTCTGGCTAGTGCTCCTGGGACTTCTCTGCTTTCCCTGCTGCTTGCTGGTGGCCATTTGCTGAGTTCATAGGTGAGTGAACACAAACGTATGGTTTTGGATAGATCATCTGATTTATGATGATGTCGTGGTTTAACCTCAGCTGGCAACTAAGCACCATGCAGATGCTTGCTCACTCCTCCCATGGTGGGATGGGGGACAGAATCAGAAGACTAAAGTGCAAAAATTCGTGGGTTGAGATAAAGACAATTTACCAGGTAAAGCAAGAGCCACACACGCAAGCAAAGCAAAACAAGGAATTCATTCACCAGTTCCCACTGGCAGGCAAGTGTTCAGCCATCTCTGGGAAAGCAGGGCTCCATCATTCGTAATGGCTACTTGGGAAGACAAATGTCACCACCCCAAAAATCCCTCCCTTCTTTCCTCTTCCCCCAGCTTTAAATGCTGAGCATGATGCCATGTGGTCCGGAATATCCCTTTGTTCAGCTGGGGTCAGCTGTCTCAGCTGTGTCCCCTCCCAGCTCCTTGTGCACCCCCAGCCTACTTGCTGGTGGAGTGGGGTGAGAGGCAGTAAAGGCCTTAACTGAGTGTGCACCGCTCAGCAATAACAAAACCATCCCTGTATTACCAACACTGTTTCCAGCACGAGTCCAAAACAGAGCCCCATACTAGTTCCTATGTAGAAAATTAACTCTACCCCAGCCAAAACCATTACAGATGACTAAGGATCGCGTGAGACATCTGTTACGGAGCTGTCAGAAGTTGCCATGTCCTTCAGTATGGAAGTAGGAATAATATATTGCAGTATTTCCAGTATTTCCCTCTTCTGCAGGCAGAGGAAAGAAATAATCTATCAAGAATCTGTTTAAAATAGGGCAATTTTATTCTGACTTGAGATGTTCTAGGATCGAACAAGATTCTAAATTAATTCCCAACATGAGAAGCTTTCTATCTGCCTCAACTAATGCTGCAAGCATAATGTCTTGGTGTTATAAATGTTTGGATTGCCTTCAATGGGAACACATGTGTACATAAATAATAGCAGGATTTGGCTTCCTGTATGCAAAATTATTAGGCAAATCAGTAGGAGCCACAAACCCAACTGAGTACCTGTCTCAAAAGCAAGAACATGAAGTGCTTTTTAATGATCTTGAACACGACAGCTAAATTCACAGCAAGTTAGAAGTTATACCACGACTGTGGTAGCATACTGTTTAGCAAGGACAAGCCAATTTGTTTGCTTTGTGAATGTGGAATAACACTAAATTTTTACACTTACAATCAATTTCCTTGTATAAATACATACGGAAGCACTCATACAAGCAGGGATGGGAACAATTACTTCATCAACGTCATGCACCTTCCAGATTTCTAGGAACAAAGAACACTGTAAATAAATGTGTTTTGTAATTGTACCTCTTCTTTTCTGAATGACAGCTTCCAGGAAATAGTGACAAGGACAGTTCTGGACAGAGGATTCACTTAGGTAGCTTAGTGCACTTTGAAAAGTGTGAATGGCAGGAGGGCTGGAAATACTACAGTAAGATGCAATATTGCAATTGATAAACAAAACCCTTTTATAAATTCCAATTACTGGTGCACCATTTGCCAGCAAGGCACCTCTGGAGGTGAGACCAGACAGTATGCGTCAGCAGGAACCGAGACCGTGTGTCCACCGTGTGAGCATCTTGGTAGCAAAACTGCTCTAAAGATGTGCTCCCACTTCCTTCCCAGCTCTCCTGCAACCCACAGGCTTTTTCCTTCAGCTGTGCTGCAGGTACTGCAGCAGTCGAGCAAGTTCAGCTTAAGAACTGAACTGACAAAACACTCCAAGGATAAGTACAATTGTAACAGCATGTTTGCTGGTAATGGGAGTACTTATGTTGAAAATACTTGTCCTTGAAACCAATATTCACAAACCTGGCATAACTGCCATATACCAAATAGCTTCCCTATTGTACCCATATCTTTAAAAATAGGATAGCTGCAGTAGCCAAATGTTCATACTCCTAATTGAAGTAACTGGGCTGATAAAACTGTAACATGTAGAAACCTTTATCTATGCTTATTTTGAAACATCTCTCTTCTCATTTCTAAGGTGTTATGATTCACACACTGCAGTACTGGGCATCGCCTCGGATCAATGTGGAATACAAGTGAGGCAGCAGCCTTTTTTGGTCCACTGCATGCTGAGCACTCCATTGTCCAAAGCCTTCCTCAAGTCAGGCCTCTTACTGTCCACTTGGTGATATCCCATTATTTTGGGCTCGGGCTTGGGAAACTAGTCCACTTCTCTGGCTATTTATGTTGTATGTAGGAACAAAGCTCCTTTGTGCATCTCTCTTGTCTTGCACATCCTAGGATTTGCACTTCCCACTGTGACAGATCTTAATATCTCTGCAGAATGGACTGAGCCTAGAACCTGCCCTCTGATTCAGAGTTAGCACCATATCTGGCAACACCCAACTCAAATGAGAAACACTGAGGTCTTACCATAACATAGACCACTGCAATTTTGCTGCTTTAAATCTTACTATTGAAGCAGGTTCAGCTGATTTCAAAAATAATGCTAATGTTAGACCTGCCTGTAGGCTGATCTGAAATTCAAAAATTGATGTCACTATAATTTCCTGTATACCTTTAAGAACCACAAAGCACAGCTCATTAGTCTGCATTTGGTATGAGTAACTAGGATGATGCTCATGTTCTATTTTTCATTTGTGTATATAGCATTATTTTATTTTTATTATGGGCCTTATGAGTAGACAGCTACTCCCTTTCTTCTATGGACTGTCTCATAGCTTTAAATTGACATCTCCTGGAGGAGAGAGACAGCATGTGACATGTGTACAGAATCTGAGATTGATAAGGGTATGCTTTCATTCATTATGATGACTAAGAAGGAGTGAAGATTGACACTTCAATCATTCATTAATAAAGACTTACTGTATTCCCATTCATGAAAGTGTTAGTCAAATTCCAAAACATTTTTAAAAGGATATTATTATTGGAGTTTGATTTAGTACTTTCACCTCATATGACAGTGTAGAAAAATCTCTATCAATAAACAGAGTTCTAATTAGTCTGAAAACTACCCCAAAATTACTGATTTTTCTTTTTTTTTAATTTGGGGAGATATCTTTTCTGCTTAGAGACTGACAAGAGGCAGGACTTACATACATATTTTCTGTAGTTTAAAGGGTCACTAAACCTCAAGAGAGCCAAAGGACTAATACACCACTCCAGACAAAACAGGATCAGGCTGGGCTGTGTTACGTCCAATCTGCTGTGGACAGAGGTCTCTGACTCACACTGACTGAATTAAAACATTATGACAGAGACTAACGGCAGAGTCCGCTGTGAAGGACTTGGCAAAGCAGGGCATGAGCCCTGTCTCACAAAGTTGCTCTGTCCACAGCTCCTTTTCCTGGAGGAGCTGGTGCTCAGTGATGGGCTGGTACGTGTTCCTGTGGAGCAAGCAGTGCACACCAGTCACTGAAGGAAGCCACTCTTGACCTCAGCTTTGGCAGGCTACCAGGCTGTAGCTTGGGTAAAAGCTGCCTGGACAGCCCTGTGGAAGGATGGGCAGCAGAGCTGCTTTCTTGGAATGCATAGTAACAGCTCATGGAAAAGAAAGTCACCACACAAACCCAGTCTCAACATGCATGCAGGGTAAAGGAGGCAGTGACTCAATGATGTCAAGTCTTGTCCGCTGTTAGAACTATTCCTCTTCTAAATTCTTTGAGTTTTCATCCCAAAGCAAGGTTTAGTTTGATTTGAGCAATTTCACACCTATTTTTTCCCTTGATTCCACTGCCAAATGGGATTGATTTGTCAGTTTTTCTTACTTTCTGTTCTTGTTCTTTGTCAAGATGGCAATCTCTCACCCCTAAGAGATGACAATCACTCATCCCTAAGAAACTTACAGGATTCTTTTTTTTTGGCAGTGAACAAGTCATATATTTCCACTGTTTGGCTGTGACAGTGATTGTTCTGTCTTGTGTTGACTGATTAGGTGAAGTGCAGACATAGACAATCTCTTTATTCTAATAAAACCCCACCTCTTGCTTGGGCTGATTGGGTGGAGAGAAGGTTTTGTTCCCATAGCAACATCCTGCATGTGAACCTGCAGAAATGGGGCTGGCTAGAGGCATTTCAAACATGCTGCATTTAAACAGCGGGTTGTGCTCTACAATGTAGTTTCATTTTTGCATCTGACAGAATTATTTAGTAAACACCAGAGAAACAAAGAAAAAAGTCTTTGCACACCCATGGGTGAAACTTAAGCCTGCTGATGGTAGGTATACTACAGAGCATCGCTTGAGCTGCTCTTGTGAAATGCACACAGTGAAGCAACCTGACTGCGTTACTATCACTTGTCTGAACAGACACCACAACCTTGAGTAAAAATCAGCCCAAAGCTCAAATGTTGCTTTTGTAAGAGTTCTCTTACCTTTAGCTGAGACACCACCAAGCTTGGTGTTTGTAGGGAACTTTCTCAGCTAGTAAGCTAAGCAAGAGTAAAACCCATGCAGAAGGTTGTATCTCAGAGATGTTGAGGCAGCAGTAATGGAGGGGCCATTGAATTCTTGCAGAAGTGGCAGATAGGACCAAGGGAAAAGACTTTCCCACTTCAAGGAACTTCTGAAGGAAGACATCACTGGAGAAAGAATAGAGGACAAACACAATTTAGGTTCTGGTTTTTACATTTCTGGTTTTTACACTTCACCCTGTAAAGGCTGATCATGTGGTAGCTGGGGTAAATCTTGTGGCTAAAGAGGATGGACTTAGACTTCAGTGACAGGGACAAGACAAGGAACGTATTTCACTTCAGGACTTTTGGTTCATTTGTGAAACACTGGGAAAGAAGGAGAGAGCAGAAGAAATACGTAGCAGTCTTACATGGAAATGATATAAACTGGCCTTTCTTCTCTAGCTCCCACCTATCTGCACTTCAGCACACAAACTCTCACTCAACACAAATCTTGCTCAGGCAGGACTAGAAGATTGCACATATTTATCCAGAATTTCACTTTGGGAAGTACACAGGTCACTGTCACGGTACACGTATATCAGAAGCACAGTGGTTTGGTCCAGGAAAAAATTATGGCAGTTCACCAGGAGGACAGAAATGCAAATGGACATGAAGCTGTTGGAGCAAGTCCAGAGGAGGGCCATGAGGATGATGAGAGGACTGGAGCACCTTCCTTATGAAGACAGGCTGAGAAAGTTGGGGCTGTTCAGCCTGGAGAAGAGAAGGCTGCGTGGACGCCTGGGAGCAGCCTTCCAATATCTGAAGGGGGCCTACAAGGATGCTGGGGAGGGACTGTAGTGGTAGGACAAAGGGTAATGGGTTTAAACTTAAACAGGGGAAGTTTAGGTTAGATATAAGGAAGAAGTTCTTTACAGTGAGGGTGGTGAGGCACTGGAATATGTTGCCCAAGGAAGTTGTGAATACTCCATCCCTGGCACTGTTCAAGGCCAGGCTGGACAGAGCCTTGGGCGACATGGTTTAGTGCGAGGTGTCCCTGCCCATGGCAAGGGGCTTGGAACTAGATGATCTTAAGGTCCTTTCCAACCCAAACCATTCTATGATTCTATAAAATGCCCACATAGAGTCAATATTAGTGAGTATTTTAGGAATCACATATTATATGAATACACAGTGATACTATAATGTGAAATTGAGTCACCTTTTCTCTGTGTTTCCCTTTTGGGCACTGGTGAGTAAAGTAATGACATTAAGAATAACAAAAAAGTTGGTGTTATTGGCAAATACCTTGGTGGGAACAAGCTGAGAGCATTGTTGTAGTGTAGCACCATTCAGCCGGTAACATAAAACTGTAGAATGGCCCCAATATGAGTAGGCAGTAAGTTGTTACCTAAAGCTTTTTTTTGGGGATGGAAATATAAGCAGATGGATTTCTGAAGTTTTGTGGAAGGAAGACATCTCACACAAAAAAAATACGTGTGAAAGCCAGAGGAAATACAAAGCAGACATGGTCATGCTGAATGCTGGTTGCTCTCTGGTTATCCAAGCTTCATCTGAGCTGACCAGCATGGGCTGGAGCTCCCACCTACCACATTCTGATTATGTGGTAGTACTGTATGTGAGTAAAGCTCTTTGGAGGCCAGCAAACTAACATGGCTTTGTCAAAACAAGCTTGACAATAATTGTACAATACTTGTCAGTCATAATTTTTATTAGAGGGTCTTTGGAAAAGAAAGTAAGCTTGTGTACAGGGAAAC
Organism: Nestor notabilis; assembly: GCF_000696875.1. Lineage (NCBI taxonomy): Eukaryota > Metazoa > Chordata > Aves > Psittaciformes > Psittacidae > Nestor > Nestor notabilis. The sequence goes on along the minus strand of NW_009911343.1, from coordinate 2,490 downwards.
TGAGCAAGAACCTGTTCCTGGAGATCGTGGATCAATCCCATCAAATCATGCGTTGCTTTGTGTCCACACTTCCTCTGAAGATGTCTGGTATTGCACAAGCATGATAAGTGGGCTAAAACTGTAGGAGAAAAGGGGCACACAGGATGATGTAAGAGTGAGCATACTGAAAAGGAACATGGAGAGGAGAAAGGGTGGGTGCCAAAAGCCATGCAGAGTCAAAACAACTGATCAAGATCGCCAAAACAAAAAAGACAGTGATGGGTTGAAAGAGTGGAAACACAAGTAATCCCAGTGCCCTGAAATGATACTATCTCAGACAAGACAAGACAAGGCAAGTCAGCAGCACTTGCAGCTGGCTGGCCAGATGGCCCTGGAGTTGTATCAAAAATCCCTGCCCACCACATTTCTCGATAGGTCTGGATTCCAGACTTTTCATCTGAATTAAAATGCTTATGTTTTCAAAATAAGGGATGGACTCAAACCTTTATAGTGCCAAAAAATAAATGCAGAGGTCAACAATGCAAGAATGAAGCAGTAGTATTCCTGCTATTGTGAGAAACAGATAAAAACTATGTGCTGAACAAGCTATCTAACACAGCTTTTGCAAGATATGGACATCAGGGCCAATCTCCAGGGCAAATGGCTCAGCCCTGCATCCTGAGAAGTCAAAAGCTCTGGCCTTAAGGTGGGGAGCCAGATTTCCAATAACCTGTCATTAAGAGATTCCAAGGAGGCTGCTCTGTGAAGAGCCACATTCAGTTGCTGACTTCTGATGGTTTCTGGCTCATCAAGAAGGGAAGATTGCTGTGAAACTTGTTTCAAGGTCCTGAACTCTCCTAATGCATAAAAAGCCAAGGCACTAAGCACTGAGGTTTGGGGCACTTTAAGAACCCCATACCTGCAATTTAAGCATTGCAACACCTGAATCTGAGGGTTCCAACTCTCATCTAGTCATACTCTGAGATCTTCTTCAGAAAAGAAGTGATTCCAGAATACATGTCTTTTTGCAGGTGGAACTACAGGGAAAACAATCCAAACACCCAGAACAGATCCCCATACATCTATGGTCCAGAATTATTGCTGATGTTCTTATTCCTCTTGATTATCTTGTTTCACTTACAGGCAAACCAGTAATTCTATCAAGCTTACACAACCAACCCTCATGCAAGAAAGACTCTGCACTTCAGTGAGAAATGTCTGGAAGAAAGGAAAGCTGTTTGAGAGTTCGTCACAACCCAGAGTGACAGCAAATACATTCAGTGGGATATGTCTGTGGCATTTTACACTGGGCAGTGGACAAGAGTTGTCAATGACTGTAGCAGGTAGTATCCTTGGAAACGCCACCAATTTCTGTGAATAGTCATCTACAGTGATCATGAGAACATCATGTCATAGCTGTAATACAGAAATTTTGACAAAATTAGGGATTCTTCAGTTTCAGGAGACCTGAATCAGATCTATTAATCAGACCTGAGAGGGGAGAAGTACTAACAACCAGCAGCATGAGACAAATTAACATGCTAAGGAGCCCAGCAAATAACCAACATGAAAAATCACTCATCATGCAGGTTCTGTTCAAGTGACCTCCCCTTCATTTTAGCACCTTAGTGCAACACTCTGCTGGGTAATACCTTACACTACAAGCTCAAAGGCAGTAGCACCTGACTCCAACTGCTCAGTCGCAAATGTGGTGACCGAGGGTTGAAGACTGAGCACTGGTGTGGCACTCAGCCCTCCATGATGTGAGGTTATGAACTCTCTGTTAACCAGGCAGCTTATATTCAGGTGACTTCTGCTGAACAGCTCCTGTCCAACTAATTCCAAATGTAAATGTGATGGCAGTTTGTTCTAACTCCCTTGTCTGCTTTTACTTACTAACTAGCTTGCTGGAAATTAATTTATCACAGGTCACTATATGCTCACAGGACGTACATTTCATGAAGTTACTTGAGGACACACCAGGACACAAAGAAAACTTGAAATAAGCAGTTGCCCTGGGATCAGCCACGTCCTTTGGAATTTGAAACGTGTGGTCCTGACTTCCCAAGACATGGCACAACCTCCTGCTCTGTGGTCCTGGTTTGGCTGCTGGGCATGCAGGCTCACCTGGTGTGTGTGTGCAGATGTAATGCACCAAGTGATGTTTCACCTCTACACATTGGACAGCAGGAGCCCCGGGTTCCTGCACTTAATGCAGAAAGTATGTTATAATTAGCACTGAATACCTTTCGACATGGGATTCTATTTTAACTTGAGAACAGCTTGTAGCTCTGACAGTGTACTCCAGCTTGCAGGAAAAGTAAATTGCTCCTGGAATAGGTGTAATTTGCTTTGGGTGAGAATTGCTTCGTTATGGGAAGCACTATGGGAGCACTACGACCACGTACAGAACGTTTAAGCACCAGACCGCCCTGGTCCAAGCGGCTTCCCACTTGCACCCCAGATCAGACTGGGGGGATGAAGCCACCCGGCCGGCAGCTCCTTCACCCC
>NW_009911342.1:0-1668 GCF_000696875.1 Nestor notabilis | reverse complement strand
CGTCCTCTCTGCAGATACTCACCTCGGCAATAATGTCCGCCTTGTTGAACCGAGCTGTAAGCTACACTTTATTCTGGGTCTTCCATTTCAGGTTGTATTTGTGTCTGACTCCTGTGCTACACAACCACGCTGACAATGCAGACTTTGCCAGTACAGCCTGGCTCAGGAAGAGCACAGAATACCTCAGAAAGACTTTCAGAGAGAGGCATGGGTTCTGAGCCAATTTGCCTACTCCCAGGGACACCAGCTTGCCTGCAGTGCAGATGAGCTGGGAAGGTTGTGGGCTCCATCAGCTTGGTCACACAAGAAGTCAGAGAACATAGGAGGAAAAGCTGCCCCTGAGCAGGTTGCCCTATACACCCAGGCAATGAGTGTCTCTGGGGAGACATGAGGGCAGACCTGGTGCCCCTCCAGAAATGTTGGCCAATAGCAAAGCTAATACCAAGTTTAGGAGAGGGGCATTTAAGAGAGGGGCTGTTTGTTAATAGATCTGTACTTATAGTTTTCAAGCATAGTGATGATAATAATTATTAGGCTTCCAAGGTCTCAATGATAAATTTCTGTTTCTTCATTTGGCATCCCAATCTTGATCTTTAATCAATAAGCACTCACATGGTGAGTGTGAAGAATGCATAGAAGCCACAAGAAACATAAAAAAGCTACGTGAAACACTGACTATGCAGCCAAGGCGATAACACATCCTGAGGCATGAGATCTGCCCTGGACAATGTGCCTAAACTTCTTCAGGGCAGAACAAAGACCCAGCTTTGCTCATGCCTTTTGATTTGACATTTAAAGCAGCCAGTTGACAGAATCACCCTCCAAGCCAGAAACACTCTGTTTTGTAGCCAACAATGACTGCTACGCATCTTTGCCATGAGGACCCACCCGAGAGCCACCCAGCAGGACCGCAGCACATCCTGGTAGAAGGGATTTCCTCAAATCACTCCTGCCAAGGGCAGGCAACACAGAGGCCATAGACATCTTCCGAGAAAGGGAGAGGAGGTTACGCTTCCTTGTATCTCTCCCAGGGCATGAACTCAGTGAAGCAGATTATTCATAGACAAAATTACTATTTGGGGTTTCCTTTTTCTCCAGAATACATACTGATACACTGCAGGTGCCAGCTGTATTTCTCCCACCCAGCATGTTTATCTTGAAAATCAAATTCCCCATTTCGAGTAGATGCTACAAAAGGAAAGAATGGTGGTGGGGAACATTAGCACACCTTAAGAAATCAGGGGAGATGAAACGGAATACCAAAGGAGAAAATAATTTGTGCAGGCAAGTCAGCAAAATACTCTTGTGCATTTGCTCTTCAAGCATAGTTCCATTTGCAAAAGGCCTGATGAAAGAGAGGTGCATTGCTCTAGTTCCTTCACCTCAGCGGGACTGGATTGGAGTGCTGAAGGATTAGGACTTGATCTAAAATGCTTTGAAACTGGCGAAAACCACACTTTAGCTGAACCTGCACAGGAGTAGCACCCTAACAGAAAATAAGAAAGATTATTTCCCTTGCTGCTGTAAAAGTGAGACCCTAAGACAGGTTATGGCATAGGTCAAGTAGAGGCCAGGCTGGATGGGGCTTTGAGCAACCCACTCTAGTGGAGCAGGAGGGTTGAAACTAGATGATCTTCAAGGTCCCTTTCAAGCCAAACCATTCTATGA
>NW_009911341.1:278-504 GCF_000696875.1 Nestor notabilis | reverse complement strand
AGACACTGCAGCCACTCCAGCCACAGTGATAAACACTGCAGCTAAGCCAAATGGCCAATTTGTGACACTATCGGTTGGCCCTGTAAGCAGGGGGAAAAGCAAACGAAAGGCACAAAAGCAAACCATGCAGAGAAGAAAGATGAAAACCCAATGCACTTACTACATGGGAAAGCATTTGAACAAGAGTTATTACTACGTGAATCAGAGGAAGAGGAGGAAGAAGACA
>NW_009911341.1:0-256 GCF_000696875.1 Nestor notabilis | reverse complement strand
CCCTGCCTTTCAGGGGAGCACATCATCACCTGGATGCTCTGATGCTGGGCCAATGGGGCCAATGGTCATGAACTAGAAGGGAAGCCAAGCAGCTGGGATCACTTGCTAGGGAAGGAGGAATTGACAAAATGATTGCAAAAGAGAAGAGAGCCCTCAGCCTTTGGAGGCGACTCTTGGCAGCTGTGAAAGAAAGGTTTCGCTACAAGGAAGATGTTACTAGTTGCTCAGCCAACTGGACCACAATCAAGAAAGGCAT
>NW_009911340.1:18018-25588 GCF_000696875.1 Nestor notabilis | reverse complement strand
TCGGGACGATCACGGTGAAAATACCGGTGTGTGCAGGCAGTAACGCGCTGCCAGGGCCGGCCGGGCGCCGTCTGCAGCTCGTCCTCTCCGAGCCATGAGATTCTCCTCTGTCACAGCGTGTCTGGAACGCAGCAGTGCTGCTTGTGTTTTGCGTTTAGTCCGGCAGGCTTGTGGAAGTTGGAAACCTTCGTTACCAGGTTTTAAGGCAGGTACTCGAGCGGCTATACCGTGTTTTCTCCTCCAAGAGGTGGGGAAACTGAGGCAAGGAGGAGCAAAACAATCTCCCCAGGACTGCATAGTGCTCGAAGCAGGAGCAGACCCTAGATCCCCTTCCAACTGTATCTGGGGAGAGGGAGAACAGTTACACAACCGAGCTGCTTTTCCTGCTGCACAGCGCGTTTCCCTCTGTCCCTGTTGCCTTCCCTGTGCCCCTGTTGCTGTACATTGCGTCAGGGTGCTATGGATAAAAGCTTTCCTGTGAGGCTAGGTGTGGGAGCTCCATGAACTGTGGGCTTTTCTCCTGGAACTCAGTGTTTTGAGCCAAAGTTCATGTCTGAGTGACCCATCCCATTCCCAGAGATCATCTTGTGCCTGGTGGGCTCAGCTCAGGGCATTCCCATGGCACAGCAGCACCAGCCACAAACCTATTAAGCTGAAGAATGAACTTGTAGGGCAGCAATTTGTAAGGCAGAGTGTGGTGAGCCAGGATCTGGGCTGACCAGACTGTTTTCCAGCTGTTTGTGCTTTAATTTTCCCATAATAAGCTAAAGCACTGCAGCCTGCTTCGTGTGGTGCATTCCTTTGACAGTGCATTCATCTTGCATGGCTTTGATGAGCATCTTCACAGCCAACCTATGTGGTCCCTGCCCTGGCTTTAAACCTGGCAAGGGCATGTGTTCCAGGCTGGAAATGAGTCCCTGGTAATCCTAGGACCAGAGAAAGGATTTCATAGAATCCCAGACTGGCTTGGGTTGGAAGGGACCTTAAAGCTCCTCCAGTTCCAGCCCCTGCCACGGGCAGGGACACCTTCCACTAGAGCAGGTTGCTCCAAGCCCCTGTGTCCAACCTGGCCTGATTTGTAGGAATTCTTTTGTTTTTTCATTCCTAATGCTATGACAACAACAATGTAAGAGCTTTTAGAAGTTAGTCTGCAATTGTCCATCCTGAAGATTGCAAAAAATAACCGCAAACTGCTGTATTTTGGCTGTGGCATTGGGATGGATAGAAATGATGTGTCAGGTGTGCTCTGGTCTGTTAAATGACCTCATCTCTAATTCATCCCAGTCTGCTGGGTAATTCACATCACTTTGTTCTCTATTACAATATACATGATGTTTTTAGACGCTATTAATAGTGAGTGAAACTAAGTGCTTCTTGCACAGAAATAATTCCTTTAGGACATGGGTTGCAGAGGGTTTGCTCTGTGACAAGGGCAGGAAAGAAGGAAAGAGAAGCTTAGAAATGGTCTGCTTGTGAGCTGAACTTCTTTAAATGACAGCTCTGTCACTCACCCAGTTGTGCTGGCATCTTGTAGAGCTTCTGCACTGTTGTTACCTATGGGAAGAGTTTATGACCCACATAGTGGTGGGAGAAACACTTTCTGTGGGAAGAGCTGCAGGACAGCTCTGATAGTTCCTCTCTCGGTTTTAATATTAAGCCAGTGTCTTTGCATGCTGCATTGAGGAGTGGATTGCATTCAGTGATGCTAAAGGGTAGTCTTTAAAGGATTTCTCTTCAGTCTGATGTTCTGGACATCATGCAAGGTGTCAGAGCTGCAGGGAGAAGTGGTGATATGCAGGGCAGCTTGACCCCCAGTTCTCTGAGTCCCCTTCAAACCTTGGAGCTCAGTCTCAGTGTAAGTGTTAACAGCTCCACAAAGGCCTCTGGCTGTGGTCTGGTCTCCTTGAGCAGGGCAAACCCCACTATGTCCTGACACCCTCACTGATGTCTGTTGGTCTGCTCTGTAGTGGATCGATGGAGAGAGAAACAGGATGAAAGCAGAGCTGGGTTTGGTCCTGGAATTTCCGTGTACATTGTACTTGGATTCAAAGGAGGGAAAAAAAGGTGAGCAGAGGCTTTCTTAATACAAACCCATGGCTGTGTAGCTCCCAAATGCTGTCTGCCCGCTTTAGATGCGGAGATGTGAATTCTCCCTCGGTCAAAAGCTGTCTGATTAAAGTACAGCTCCTATTTCTGTGTGTGGAGGATGCTCTGGCTCTCCATCTGTCTGAGCAGGAGCACTTTACTGTGCTGCACTTCCATCTTGCCTGTCCTGCAGCAAGAAACTGTCTGTCTAGGACAGCATTGTTATTCATAATATGCAGAACGTGTTGTTGTGAGAGGAGTTGTCAGAGCTTGCTCTTTAGGGCGACTGCAGAGATGGGGAAGGCTTTGGCTTGGACTGCTCCTGGGTGCATTGTGCTTGCCGGGCTGAGCATCACATACTTACTGAACTGGAGATCAACTTTGTGCCTGTCAGAGTGCTTGGAGGTGCTCGGCTGCAGACATGAGGCAGCTCTGCAGATGGAACATGAATAAACACATCATCTTAACTTGTTTGTGTAATCTTCTAAGAGCATTCACACTAGATACTGCATTCATTTTACAAGTTGTGGTAGCTAACTTGCTGGCTTCTCGTGCCTGGCCATGCAGGAGTACCCCAGCACTCCTCTGAAGGAGGAGAGAGACACTAACTGTGGAGTAGGAGCAATTTCTGTCTCTTCAGGCATTGCTCGGAGCCGTGATGTAGCAAAAGTGGAATCATGGCACTAGATGACAACTGCCACGATACTATACAAAGATGCAAGTCGTGAGCTGCATCCTGTTCCAGCCAAAAGCTGATGTGTGGTTTGTCACCACTGCAATGGGGCTTGTGGATGTTTTAGTGTAAGTAAGCTAAAAAGTGGAATTCTGACTTAAATGAGAAGATTACCTAAGCACTCCAAACCCATTCAGTTAATGACCAGCTTCTTAACCTTTATGTGAGTAGTGCAGTTTTATGCCTTGTCTGCTCCATGCGCGCTGTTTCATCCAAATCAAAATTAAATGACTCCATTACAATTATAGCTCTATCATTCCAGCATTGGAGAGTGCACTTTAGTAATAGATCACTCTAATTTGAATTATGGGATAAGTGGAGAAGTTTGTACTGGCTGTCGTATATTTTTAGAGCTTGCTTGGCTTTCGTCAGCCGTTCTGCGTAGTATGGGGTTGATACTGCAGCAGTTGCACTGGAAGTTTGCATTGAGAAGCTGTGATATTTTGCCCAAACTAGTTAAAAGCGAGGTGCTTATGTGTTTAGACCATCAAAATGCTACACGGGGAGGTATTTTTCCTTTGCTCTGGGGTTTGCATTAAACTCACGCTCCCTTTCCTCCCCTCCCCCCGACTTTTGTTGCTTTGCAGTAGGTTTTTATGTCCTTTACATCATTTAGGGCGGAAGGGGTCAAGAGAAAGCGTTAAAGTATCATTCCTACTTGAGGTTTTGGCTTCATGAGCTCCACCAGCCTCAAAAGAGCTACACTGATTCCATCGTTTGCCCTGCTGTGTCTTTCTGTGCTGGCAGCAGGGCAAATCTGGATGAGCTTGATCAAAATCCCCTAAACTAGACTAATTTGTGTGTGTTGGACAGTGAGTGTGATTCTTTTCATCTTAATGTTAATCTGTGGTAGCTTTGTGAAGCCAGTTTATTCTGAAGGACATGGAGTGGTTTGAGCCCACCCTATGGGGTTCTTCAGAGTGGCTTTGGAGAGAAGCTGCAGGGTTTGTGCATGGTGGGGCTGGGGGAAGGCTTGCGATGAGGCTAGGTTGGACACAGGGGCTTGGAGCAACCTACTCTAGTGGAAGGTGTCCCTGCCCATGGCAGGGGGTTGGAGCTGGATGAGCTTTTAAGGTCCTCGCTCAGAGGATTTCACTCCTTCCAAACCAGCCTTCCCCTCTCCTGCTCTGATGTAAGTTGGCATTTAAAAACAATGAAAAGGAGATTAAAATTATTTTTTTACTGTCTTCTATTCATTTGGACTTTCATGGTGGCAAACAAGGTAATCTCTTCCAAAGAGGTAATGTTTCATATGCTGTAGAAAGAGCTCCAGCTGCTTGTGGTATTGCTAAAAGACCAGTGAGAAATGACACAGGAGATGTGCAGCCTTGAGCCTTGGAGGCGTATTTAGAGTGATTTTAGTTTCCAGGCAGCTTAGAAGAAGGCAAATCTCATGTCATTGTTTCTCGTGATGCCCAATGAATTGATTGTCATCATCTGAGACTGCTGCTTTGCTGTAGTCAGTAATCACCACTGCACTGTACAGGCATTGGAACAGCTGGTAGGAATGAATGCAGCTTGGTTTGGTTGGGTTTTAACCCTTCCACGTACTTGGGAGTTGTGGACCATCACACACAGTCATGGTTGGGATGAACAAGGAGTGAAAGCAATACATCAGTCCCTGGATTCTGTAAGGATACCAGGCTTGTTCCTTTAAATGCCTGCTTGCCTGTGTCTGTATTTTTAGAAGTCACTGATCCAGAGGCTAAAAAACTGTCCCCTTTCCAAGGGATCTCAGGTGGCTGGAGCATGGAAAAGAAGGATATGACTAGCATCTCCCTCAGTAGATACAGTGGTGATCTATTTCTTGGTCTCTAGGTCTGCTTGGAAACACACAACCCTTGAACACCTGCACACAGAAAGGGCCCTGCAGCTTCAGATGCATGTGCAGTGCAATGCCATGCACGATGCTCTGCTTTTCTGTCCTGCAAACAGTTCCCATTTTCACTTCTGTAGCCAGCTGAGCTCAGAGGGAGAGGGTGGGAAGTGTAAAGTCACCAGGATCCCCTTCTAGGAAAAAAAGGGGGAAGGAAAAAGGTCACTCTGGTACTTGGAGGCATCTGCATTTTAAATTGGTTTGAATGCTCCTTGAAGGGAAGAGCACATGGCAGTGACAGTGTAGATGGGACAAGTGATGTTCTTGGTTTCAGAGGCGGATCTGTTGACATGCAGTGGAGCAGGCTGGACCTCACCTTGTACCCAGGGCCCCACAGCAGGGCTGGGAAGTGATGCTCCATCCTCACTGTGAGCTAATCTGAGCTGATCAACTTAATATCGCGTGTAGCTTAGAGTGGAGAGAACTTGCACCTACAGAGAGCATCTGCAGGCATGCAGGTTTAGCACTGGAGTTAGGAGCGGGTTGTATTTGCTGCTCTGCCACTCATTTCCCTCAGTGGGCAAGTTACTCAGTCATCTGTTTCCCTTCATTACACCAGCAAATCACAATCAGCCCTAATGAAATCAAATGACATTATAGTGATGAGAATGAGGTCCTTAATCTCTCCTCTCCTCATAATGCAGGGATGATAGTACTTGGTGTTGGTATTGGCTTCTTCGTGTTAGGACATCCGTGAGTTCTTGGAGTGTTAATATTATTTAGTGGGCTCCTTGTAGATAAACAGTTCTGCCTCAGTACAGCAATTGATACGATAACCTGAAGGACAAAACCCTCTTTCCTTCCAGTGTCCATTAGAAGAAGACAGAAGTGTTAGTGTGCAGCATAACCGGTGAATCGAAGTGTCTTTTACTCAGTTCCTCTGCCCTGAGGGAGGATGATGGATTTTCTTGACACCTTCCTCAATGCCATGTCTGCTTAGAGAACCATGCAGCTCTAAATCCCCTCACCTGAACTGACAACACATCTGCTATCATGATTTGGCTTCATTTCCTTTGACTGGGTGCTCTGTGAATGCTCTCTGTTGTGGACCACCAAGTGCCCAGTAAATAGAGGTGACACAGGGACCTGGGCAGCGTGGAGGAGCGCTGCTCCTGCCAGCTTGTTGTTCAGGAGCTGCAGCTGAGCCTCTCAGGGTGGGATGTGCTGGCAGGGCCTCTGCTTTGTGCAGGCACTGACTGGGTATCATAGGATCATGGAATAGTTTGGGTTGGAAGGGACCTTAAAGCTCATCCAGTTCCAACCTCCTGCCAAGGGCAGGGACACCTTCCACGAGAGCAGGTTGCTCCAAGCCCTGCATCCTTGGTGCTTAGTCAAATGTCTTGCTCCTTTCCCCCACTGATTCTTTCCAAGTTAGTTTTTCCACCAACTAACTAACCATTCTGTGGTTCTATGTTATGAGTTGGTTTGGTGATGGTTCTCATGTTTTTCAGCATGGTTTGATGTGGAGTAGAAAGAGAAGGTGACAGAGGAAGAAGGGGCAATGCTTTGATCAAGATTCCATTCATGCACCACCACCACCACCACCACCCCCCGAAAGCAGGGTTATTCCAAAGCTTGGAATAACAGGATGTGGATTTTTCTGCTCTGTTTTAAATTGTTCTGGGCTTGCTTATGGATATGCTGGGCAGTGACCATCTTTGAGGGGGGTGGGAGGTTACAGAGCTCTTGTCTTGAAGTGGGAATGGGGGTTGTCAGCAATTGGAGGGAGACAGTCTTGGAGCTAAGATTTCATTTAACCTTTCTAGGTAAAAGGGACACTGGCTTCCCAGTGCCTTGGGGCTAAATGTGTGCAATCACCATGATTATGCATCAATTTGCATTCATTTGCGTAAGTGCCACTACTTGAAAGCCAGACTGCTGCCACCTTTGCCTTGGGAGAGGGGGAGAGCTTGGACTGTGCCTCCCACAATTCCCATTAGTCTTCCCAACAAGGAGGACATCTCGCACCCTTCATCCCCTGTCCCGTGTCACCCACCGCTTCCCTCTCTGGTTCCTGTCGTTCAGCATCCCATCTGGAACGTCTCCACTTCCCGTCATCCCTCCTCCTATTGATTTCTCTCTCCATTTGCCTCTGTGTCGCCTTTGTCGTGTTCCAGTTGTCTCTGTCCTCCCCATGCAGGGATGAGCTGTTTCCAGACTCAATGCAGGCCAGTCTCCTGATTCCTCTGCACAGAAGCAGTTCTTTGCTCGTTGTCAGGCAGGATGATGGGGTTATACTTGATCCAAAGGATCTTATTCCCTGCAACAGACTGCGGTCATGGGCTGGGGACAAACTCTCCATATGCATTTGTACAGCACCTTGCAAGCTTGGCCTTAACCAAGGTGTGTAGTGGGAGCTGTAATAGCCATGGATTTGTCCTGCCTGCAGAGGATCCCTTTCGGGGGCGGGTAATGCTGCTGTCTTCTGCTCCATCCTTCCTGCTGGCAGAGGAACTGTTTAGCTGATGTTGGTCAATCCATCTCCCTGTAGGAGGTCTCACAGTCCTGTCTCTGCAGGCCTCACTGTCTGTAGCAGAGACGGGCATCATTCCCATGGGCACCGATATGAGTTTGCTTGGTCTCGCTGAGCTCATCAGCTTAGAACTACCTGGGTCCAGTAGCAGCCTCCTAGTGCCTAAAGGAGCTACAAGAAACCTGGAGAGGGGCTTTGGACAAGGGCCTGGAGGGACAGGACAAGGGATGATGGGCTCAAACTGAAAGAGGGGAGATTGGGATGAGCTCTGAGGCAGAAGCTCTTCCCTGTGAGGGTGCTAAGGTGCTGGCACAGGGCGCCCAGAGAAGCTGTGGCTGCCCCATCCCTGGCAGTGTTCAAGGCCAGGTTGGACACAGGGGCTTGGGGCAAACCGCCCCTGGGG
>NW_009911340.1:15931-17935 GCF_000696875.1 Nestor notabilis | reverse complement strand
AAGAGTGGTTAAACAAACTTCTGTATATCCACGGGGCTGGAGCATGCTACAAAAGCTCCCTCTGCCTCCCTCCTGTGGCACCTCTGCATTTCTTTCCCCTTTGCAGCTTTTATTTTTAAACTCTGTAAAGCCTGACTTTGTGGGCACTTGGTGCAGAATTGCGTGGTGCTCAGTGATTGATAACCTCCACACTGACCTTTGCAGCTTGCAAATGGAGCAATTGCTCGGATGCCCATTATCCGAGCAGCCCAAGAAGCCAAAGAGCTCTGGCAAGGCTATTACTGCCGGAAAAAAGCAGCTTGAGTCTGTAGTGAGGGGGAGGATGGCTCAGTTAATGCTTCTTGCATCAAACTGTGTTCTACCCACTAAGGGCATGAATTGGAATAGACTGCTCGTTTCGTTAGCACTGAAGGTAAACGAGTGGGCCGCATCCCTACCAGAGGCATAGTTAATTCAGGCTCACAAAGAAATAGTGGGGATTAAGTGCCATTGATTTCTGACATCAGTGTTCCTACCGGCTGGATTTTGGAAGGCCCGGAAGATGCTGTTACACAGCGTTCAACCCTTTGGCACCCTCCAAGTGGAAAGAACAAAGGGAGAATTAGGAAGGTGGGAGAGTTAAGCCTTCAGTAACGCAGGACATGCTGGGCAGCAATGGCTAGTCACCGGTGGATTTGGGAAGGGTGGCTGCTGACAGGCTTCATGTTAGGAAGGAACATGCTGTGTTGTGTGTTGGTTGGTTTTGTGGGTACATGAGATGTGTTTGTGCTTCTTTGACTACTTTAAGCAATCTACTTCATTCCCAAAGTTCTTGATAGCTAATTAAATAGAGTGTTGTTAGGGGATGGGCGGCCTCATGGAATCAACCTGCCCTTCTCTCTGGCACTTGCTGCTTCCAATAACATTCTTAGGCAATTGGGGGACTGTTTCCCTGCTAAATGCTTTGGCACCAGTCCCCACATTCAACTGAATTATTTCCTTCAGCTTGTCTTGTAGCAGTGTGCTTGCATGCTGTGGGGCCAGCATTAGACCTTTCATACCAGTCTTCAAATGCATTATTGATGGGGCAAAGCCAAATGTTATCAGAGTCTGGAGCAGAACACAGCAGCTGAACATGTAGCAACGTCCCTGAAATGGCTTGAGAAAGGAAATGGAGACGCAGGCAGCACTGACTGATTCTGCAGAGGGGATTAAGGAGGTAGAATTATTCTCTTTAATGGTTCATTGGAAATGGGTTAGTATGACCATCAAATAGCATCCTCCTCTAAAGAGCTTGCAGGGTGCCCGGGCTGCACCCCAGATCGTGAGCAGCAGGTCAGGGAGGGGATCCTGCCCCTCTGCTGCGCTCTGGGGAGCCCCCCCCTGCAGCCCTGATCCAGCTCTGGGGAACAGCACAAGAGGGACGTGGAGCTGCTGGAGCGAGGCCAGAGGAGGCCCCAGAGCTGCTGCGAGGGCTGGAGCAGCTCTGCTCTGGAGCCAGGCTGAGAGAGCTGGGCTGGGGCAGCTGGAGAAGAGAAGGCTCCTGAAGGGGACACCTTAGAGCAGCTCCAGTGCCTAAAGGGGCTCCAGGAAACCTGGAGAGGGGCTTTGGACAAGGGATGTAAGGACAGGACAAGGGGAATGGCTTTAGCCTGCCAGAGGGGAGATTGAGATGAGCTCTGAGGCAGAAGCTCTTCCCTGGGAGGGTGCTGAGGCACTGGCACAGGGTGCCCAGAGAAGCTGTGGCTGCCCCATCCCTGGCAGTGTTCAAGGCCAGGTTGGACACAGGGGCTTGGGGCGTGGAAGGTGTCCCTGCCCGTGGCAGGGGTTGGAGCTGGATGAGCTTTAAGGTCCCTTCCAACACAAACCAGTCTGGAGTTCTATGAATTGCCATCTGTAGGGGTGGTCCCACTCTCCCTCACAACAGTAAGTCCTTTGTGGGTGTCACTGTCCTCCCCTGCTGTGATCACCCAAAAGGCCTCCAAAAGGTGCATGTGGCTAAGACGGCAGGAGAGCCGGGGCCAT
>NW_009911340.1:4427-15899 GCF_000696875.1 Nestor notabilis | reverse complement strand
AGGCCTGTGATGGGGTTCCATTGGCTTCCTGCCCTAGCTCCTCAATAGGCATCAGCCATGGGGATGTGCTGAGGGAGAGACAGTGTTGGGCAGGAAACTGCTTCGCTCGCTGACTACTTGAGAGGCCTCAGTAACTGTGTAAGGGACTGCACCGGGTGTCACCAGCCTGTGCACTGCCGTCTGCTGGGAGAGGCTGTCACCAGTGGTGCCTCCACCTGTGCTCTCCCTCCTCTCCTGTCTCCGCTCCTGCTGGTGCTGTGGGGAGTCCTGGCCCAGCTTGCTGCCTCAGGTGCTGCTCTCCTTGCCCCGGCTCTCTGCTGTCACCTTCATGCATAAAACACTTCCCTGTTGCCTGAGATCTCCTCTCCTGGTGGCCTTGTCAAGGGACCTGCAGAGACACATAAAAAATCCCTTGTAAATCTCTCATCCCTGGAGCTTTACAGTGCCTCCAGAGCGCAGCTCTGCTGCTGTTCCTGTGTATTCAGGGCATGACATTTAGCTAAGGCAGGATGGAGGCCGACCTTCATCAGCCACCAGATTGAACCCTTCTGGTTCCCAGCATGGGCCCCTGCCTGCACTGGTCACCTTTCCTGTGCCTGATGTGGGTAGAAATGGCAGAGGGCTCTCTTTGGTCCCCGCTGCCCTGCCAGGATGGATTCTCTGTGGAAGGGAGGAACAGGATCCCTGCCTCAGTCCCATGAGGGAATGCTGTGGCAGTGAATGTGGGGGAAAAGGAGCTCGTGGAGGGGCCTGTGTGTGCTCCTGACCCAGCCTTAGCTCTTGAGGTTTTCCTTTGTTCCTTCCTTAAATTACAGTGTTGTTCAGCAGCTGTCTTTAAGGGAACGTATGAACATGTCCACGTGAAGAATGCCTGGGATCAGTGCAAATGGAGAGCAAAAGGTGGGAGTGCAAGTGTCAGGATGACATGGTGTTTCTGTGGCAGGAGGAGGACTGTAACCATGTACAGTTGGACTAATCACTGTGTATCCTCATCATTTGCCTGTGCTTGATGGGGAGCTGCAGTCTCTTTCAGAGATGAGACTGTTCATGGGACTGTCAATGCTGTTTGCTGTCATGGTACCTAGGGAAGGAAATGCCATTATAGGGCTTAAAACACGTTTTCATGGAGATGCCTCTAGTTTGAATCAATGGAGGATGTTTCGTGGGGAAGCTGAACCCCATCTCATAGGGGTCACTCTTGTAATGGTAGCTTGAGGGTAGGTGAGAAGCCTCCCTGATCCCAACTCATTGCCGTGGAGTTCAGATCATTCTGAGTCTGTCTGCAGGGCAGCTCACGATGGAGCTTTGGGTCAAGGAAGCCCAGCTGTGCACTACGGTACCCTAGGGTGGACAACAGGCTCAGACACAGCTTCATCATCCCAGTGAGACTTGGAATGATGCCATCAAGCCTGGATGTGCTGAGCACCTCTGTGGGAAGAGATCCCGGTCGGCGATTGTTGAGGGACCAGAGGAGATAAGGGGACAGGACCTGGACCCAGTGAGCAGTTCGGGATGCTGAAGTGCTCTGTGCTTGTTCTGATGGAGCTGTTGGTTTCACAATCCTTGTTTAAGCTCTCCAGGCACGTGATGACCTTGGGAGCATGTGACAAACTCGCAGCCAAATTGCTATATGCGATGGAGATGCTGAACTGGGAATTGGCGAGCTGGATTCCTTCAGGCTTTGGCAGGGAGGGACAGGAGTGGTGCCAGGGCAGAGCTGGGATCCAGCCAGCCCAGTATTACTGATGATATTACTCTTCACCAAAGAGCTGCTGGGATTAGATCTTCCTGGTCATGAGCTTTGCTCAGCAGCTTCTCTGCTCAGTGGGGAGAGGAGACCTTGTGGGATCAGTTCATCAAAAGGACATCTGTATGTGGGAAAATAACCCCAAAGCACCTGCTGAGAGCAGATCCAGAACATTAATGTTCCAGAGGCCTCAGAGCACATAGAGCTGTCCCAAGGGAGAACTCCTACATGTTAATTTAATTTTACTATAATGCCTATGTCAGCTCCTCACAGTGGAAGCTAGAGGAGCAGTTGCAGATCACCTTATCTGGGTCCCAGTGTCATCTCTGTGCATGCTGCTTTAAATATATGTTTATACTTAATAAGTATTGTTCTCATTAATTGCTTGTGCTGGGGGAGGCAGCTGGCAATGGGATGGCAACAGAGACTGGATTTCTCTAAGGCATCAGGATCTCTTCTAGTGGCAGAGTTTGGTCTGAGGGGGAACCAGCTCAATCCTCCAGCTCGATGCCTCCAGCATCAATCCCATCCTGCTCTGAGTCTTCTCCAATGTGCAGAAACTGCTCAGTCTCAGGTTCAGCCCATACCTGGGTTCTTCCTGGGTATGTCACTACCCACCTTTTCTCCCATACTCTGCTTCATTCTGTTCTTTCCCTGGCTGATGGGGAGAGTGTATTTTCTCTGTTATCTTTGCCTTAACACTGTTGCAATTCAGGAGGTTATAGAACAGTCCCGGCTTTCTCACCAGCTTTTTATAGAATCCCAGCCTAGTTTGGGCTGGAAGGGACCTTAAAGCTCCTCCAGTTCCAACCCTCTGCCATGGGCAGGGACACCTTCCACTAGAGCAGGTTGCTCCAAGCCCCTGTGTCCAACCTGGCCTTGAACACTGCCAGGGATGGGGCAGCCACAGCTTCTCTGGGCACCCTGTGCCAGAGCCTCAGCACCTTTACAGAGAAGAACTTCTTCCTTATACCTAACCTGAATCTCCCCAGTTACAGTTTGAACCCATCACCCCTTGTCCTATCACTCCAGTCCCTGATGAAGGTCCCTCTGCAGCACCCTTGTAGCCCCCTTCAGACACTGGAAGCTGCTCTGAGGTCTCCATGCAGCTTCTCTTCTCCAGGCTGAACAGCCCCAATGTTCTCAACCTGTCTTCATACGGGAGCTGCTTCAGCCCCTGATCATCTTCGTGGCCTCCTCTGGACTTGCTCCAACAGCTTTACATCCTTTTTATGTTGTCTTCTTATTTAGCTCAGTCATTCAGCTGGTGGGTGCAGAGTAGCTTGAAATCTTTCCACCTCAAGGAAGAGGCGATCCATGCCATCCTGGAGTCGTGAGTCAGACTGACTTCCCCCTCCACAGGCATTGACTCTCTGCTCTCTTTGGTTGCCTTCCAGGTGCTGAAGGGCTGCAAGAAGCTGAACCTGTCTGTGCACTCAGTGGGCCGCATCCCAGGGGGGTATGTCACCAACCACATCGCAGGGCCGCAGCGTGTCCCCACCGGTGGGTCTGCCACACCACCAGCACAGCTCCCTGCGCAAGGATAGCGAGAAGAGGAGCCACCTCCAGCTCCTGCAGGAGGGAGATGAGAAAAAGGTGAGCACAGGGATTTGGCACAGCCCTGGGCATCTCTCTGGGGTTACTTGTTACCATGTAGGTGCCAACCCTTATACTTCTCATTCATGTGATATCTCCATGGGGACAGCCTGTCTCTCCATGATATAGAATCATACATAGAATACTGTTTTTACCCTTAGTTTGTAGCTTTCCCTCTGTCTCCCCCCAGGAGTCATGGAATCCCAGCCTGGTTTGCATTGGAAGGGAGCTTAAAGCTCATTCAGTTCCAACCCCCTGCCATGAGCAGGGACACCTCCTAATTCCCAATACTCTTACGTGAGCCTGCCTGCCCTTGAAACAGGCTTCATTATATGTGAAGCCAGCACTTCAAGTTTCAATCCTGACTTCAGGAATTTAGTGTTTCTTCTCCCTTGTGCTTCCCATGCCCAAACAGACCTAGAGACTTGTAGATGCAGAGCAGCAGTGCCTCTTGCACTGGAGGCAGAGGCTGGGTGGACAGACTCTCTCAGTGATGGTGGATAGGGAACTTGTTCGTCCTGTACAACCAGGACATGTTGTGGCCTCACTGGTGTTCATGGGATATTGGCATAGGAGTGAGCATTGTGCTTTTCCCAAAGGCATGATGTTGCTTGGAGCCTATTTCCATCCTGTTACCCTGAGGTCTCTATGAGGGTGCTGAGGCGCTGGCACAGGGTGCCCAGAGGAGCTGTGGCTGCCCCATCCCTGGCAGGGTTCAAGGCCAGGTTGGACACAGGGGCTTGGAGCAACCTGCTCTAGTGGAAGGTGTCCCTGCCCGTGGCAGGGGTTGGAGCTGGATGAGCTTTAAAGTCCCTTCCAGCCCAAACCAGTCTGTGATCCTATGATTGTATGCCCAAAGTGTCCATCTCTGCCAGAAGGAGTCTGTAAACTGGAGCTTTCCACCTCAGCCAGAGCGGAAACAAATCTAACCCAGGCTGAGGCAGTTTGCTGATGCAATATTCATGTGGGCCACAAGGGAGAAGGCCCCATTGCTTTAAGGAGAAGAGAAAAGCAGCCGCTGCTGGCTTGCTGGTGTCCCCTACCCCTCCATGTCACCTTGATACAGCAGGCAGCAGCTCTTTGAAGCTGGAGGTAGGTGTTTCTCTGCTCATTGTTCCTTTAGTCCTTGCTGTGTATCGACATGAAATGCTTAGAAACCTGTATGTATCCCTGCCCTGTGCCTTGTGTGGCATTAGACGGTCCCTTCCCAACAGTCCCTGCAGAGATAGGATTACACATGCCCTGGTTGTCCCTGGGCATCTTGGCTGTGTATGGAGCAGTTACCACACCAAAGCACCCTTCTCTGGGCTGCTTCTGCTCCTGAGCTCCTCAGTGGATGCACGGGAAAAATCCAACTGATCTTTGCAAGTTAAAAGAGCTTTAATTACTGCAGCTTAATCTGCTTTGGAGAGGAATGAAGCCAAGTTGAATGAAGGCCACATTAAACTTTGAAGAGCATCTGTGCTGGGCTTGCCTGCCTGTTTGATACACTCACAACCAAGGTGTGAGGGGTCCACAGCTCCAAGTGATCCCATTCTAGCTGAGCCAGCTGCGGGACCTTGGCTCACGTCCTGAGGTGTGCTTCTCTTGTGCCATTGCTGCGATGCCTCTCTGCAGCAGCACCACATTGCAGAGCCAACCTTGGGTGGAAAGCCTGGTCTTCATGGTGCTACCAGTTTGTGGGTTGCTGGTTTCAGGACCTCGTGCCATCATGTGGGGAGTAGTGGAGAGCCTCATATTTCTGCCTTTTCCAAAATCTGAGCTTGTTCTTCGATTTCTTGGTGCTGCTTCACACAGTCAGACAGCCCATTGACTTCTTGTAGTAGAGGGTTGTGCTTTGACCTCTGGGGGGTGGGTGAAAGCCTCTCTAATAACCTGTCAATGACAGTTGCAGGAGATATTTGGAGCTTGCAGCGATGGTGTACAAAGATCTGATGTAGAGGAGAGTGCTGGCATCATGAGGATAGGCAGCATGCAACCTTCTCTTGGCACCACTCCTCCACCTCATGTCAGATATCGGTCTCCCCAGTCTAGGCTCAGGGGTTCAGGAGTTCTTTCAGCAGTAGCTGTTAGCACTGGTGGCACCTGAGGACGCTCAGAACAACACACTGACCCTTCCACTTCTTGCTCTGCCTTAAGCCTGCCTCCAAACCCAGCTCCTCCTCACAATCCTGCCCACTGGTGTCAGTGCGCAAGGCTTGGTTACAATAACCTCCACTCCTGAATTCCCATGTGCAAGACCTGCAAAAGACAATTACTGGATGCTACAGCTTAAATCATAGAATCATAGGATAGTTTGGGTTGGAAAGGAGCTTAAGATTATCCAGTTCCAACCCCCTGCCACCAGCAGAGACACCTTTCACTAGAGCATGTTGCTCCAAGCCCCTGTGTCCAACCTGGCCTTGAACACTGCCAGGGATGGGGCAGCCACAGCTTCTCTGGGCACCCTGTGCCAGCACCTCAGCACCCTCCCAGGGAGGAACTTCTGCCTTACGTCCAATCTGAACTTCCCATGTCAGTTTAAACCCATCACCCCTTGTCCTATCACTATAGTCCCTGATAAAGAGGACCAAGGCCACCAGAGCTTTCTGTACTCAGAGGTGCCTTGCTTTGATCCCCATGATCAGGGTTGCTGCAGTAAGGAGAGCCTGACCTGGCTGGTAGATTTGAGAGGAGTTATTTGCTGTGACTGCCATGTCATTTGCTCAATTCCTGCTTTAGGGCATGAATTAGCTGAGCTGCTTTGTCCTGATGTACTGTGGAACATCATGAGATGCAAATGTGTCCCTGAGCACAGGAACAGCCTGCCTCTAATTTTTTCCCTCTTCATTTGTATGTGTAGAGTTATATCTATTTAACTGTTGAAAGTGGGGTTATTCTGTTCACAGATATCATGTAAATAGCTGCAACATACCCCTGGAGAATTCAGCCCAGTCAACCATAATTGACAGGTACTGCTGAGATCAGTTGATATCTGGATGGTTTTATGTTCTGAGCAAAGGGTTGGGATTAGTTGGTTGTTCCCGACCCCCAATTCTAGTTGATCTGATTGCCCTAGAATATGTATGCAAAAGCTTTCAAATTGGGAAAATACAGCAGAGATCAGGCTTCAGTCCTACAGCTGAAGAGATGTAAACCAGGTAGTTTTTAATGCATTGAGATGCTGCTGTAGTTAACCTGATGTTTCCAGCTTTTACAAGGTTACATTCAAGGGTGGTGGAGGCATCCTGCATACATCAGGCAATAGAGATATCCTGCCTGGCTGTGTTTTCCTCCATACATCTGTTCTGTATGTGAAAGGACGGGGTTTGTAGCATAGTTTAACAAGTTTGCTTATCTGTAGGCAGAAGCATTCATTATCAAAAGGCTTGAAATGGAAACTGCTGCTGTTGGCGTGTGTGTGATGGTGTAACCGATCCATCTGGTGGAGGAGGGATCCGTGTACCTGCCTCAGGGCTGGTACATGCCTGATCCATGGATTTGCACTGCATTTTAACTGGGAATACTGGGGGTCTTTCACTGTCGGATGTGGGCGAAGCCATTATGGGGATCTGGGAAGTTAGCAGTGGACTGTCAGCTGCCCATTGGCTCTGCTTTCACCATCCTGCTGTCCCCAACATAAGAAGGACATGGAGCTGTTGCAGCAAGTCCAGAGGAGGCCACGAGGATGAGCGGGGGCTGGAGCACCTAGCATATGAAGACAGGCTGAGAAAGTTGGGGCTGTTCAGCCTGGAGAAGAGAAGCTGTGTGGAGACCTCAGCAGCTTCCAGTGTCTGAAGGGGGCTACAAGGATGCTGGAGAGGGACCTTCATCAGGGTCTGAATGATGGATTTTTTCATCATGGAAAGCATGAGAATGTGCAAGAACAACTTGCATATCTCCTTCATCACTCCATTCCCTTTAATTCTTGCATAGAATCATAGTTAAGATCATCTAGTTCCAATCCCCCCTTTCTTGTGCCTTCTCATGAGATACCACTTGTGTCAGGTCAGGTCTACACTGAATAACTGGCCCAGCTGTCAGCCTTCACCTCCTGCTCACGCACACAGAATAGCCTCTGAGCCAAGCCTGGTCCAAGCTGCATTTTGGCCTAGAACCAAACCGGAACATGATCACAGAATCATAGAATGGTCTGGTTTGGAAAGGACTTGAAGATCACCAAGTTCCAGCCCCCTACCATGGGCAGAGATGCATCACACTAGACCATGTTGCCCAAGACTCTGTCCAACTTGGCCTTGAACACTGCCAGGGATGGAGACTTCACCAGGTGTTGACTGTGGCAGGTTGAACAGAAGACTTTCTTCCCTCAGGTTTGCTACGATTAGTTTCCTCACTAAGGGCAGCCTTCCCTGTAGTTGGAATCAGTGGATCCAGAGTTTCCTCAGTGCCCATCTCCCCATAAGTGAAGTAGCCAGTGGTGGTGGTCAGTAATAAGCATGATTTGTATGATATGTCCAGTGGAGTCCTCTGAGTTTTTCACCACATCAAGGACCACTTGTGCTGTGAATTGTCATTGATGTCCTTCTGGGATCAAGAGCTTATGCCATTAAAAGCACTTTGGAGACCATCAGCCAGCAGATACTTGTAGGTGCTGCTGAGCTGGGAGGAAAATGAACTGTGCAAAATACTCCACAAGTGTTGGGCTGCTAATTCTCTGAGAAACACCATTTCATCAGCTGAATTGTGGCTCTGATGTGCTTACTGCCAGGGGAGCTGCTTATTCCTTCAAGCTTATGTTGCAGCAGAAGAAGGAAACGATACACAAAGAGAGTGTGAGCATCTCCTTGTCTTCAGGCAGTTCTGTTTCCACAAGTGGCTGTTACTATAATTTTAAAAAGAAGAAAAAATGTATCTATGATAACACTGCCTGGCTTAAATGTTTGAGGCACTAATGTTGCCTGCTTGAGCATGAAGGATAAGAGATGCAGGAGAGATAAGGAAAAATTTCTTTCTATTAGATTGTAATGACATTTGCAGAGTGAAGTGATAGAGCTCACCACATCTCTCACTGCTTGCTTGCTCTCACCTTGTTGGGGTTTGCTCTGCTTTGCAGCAAGAAGCATATTCACTGTGCTCAGAGGTATGTGGTTAGTTCCCTGTGGTGACTGAAGTATGTGACGTGAGCCACTGGTCCCCAGTTCACTGGGGATTAAAGGTATCCTTCTGTCTGTAGTAGCGTCCCAACAGACTTAACCCAAAACGTGCTCCTTGGGTCAGAGTTCAGCTCACCCCATGCTGGTGGGCAGCAGAGCATCTCCTCAGTATTGCAGGCACTGTAGGCAGAAAAACCTGGAGAGGGGCTTTGGACAAGGGCCTGGAGGGACAGGACAAGGGCAATGGCTTTAACCTGCCAGAGGGGAGATTGAGATGAGCTCTGAGGCAGAAGCTCTTCCCTGGGAGGGTGCTGAGGCGCTGGCCCAGGGTGCCCAGAGAAGCTGTGGCTGCCCCATCCCTGGCAGTGTTCAAGGCCAGGTTGGACACAGGGGCTTGGAGCAACCTCCTCTAGTGGAAGGTGTCCCTGCCCGGGGCAGGGGTTGGAGCTGGATGAGCTTTAAGGTCCCTTCAACCCAAACCAGTCTGGGATTCTATGGGATTAATCTGCACTCTTGGGGGTTGCTGCCAGTGGAACTGTGACAGCCAAGTCCCCAGCATGGCCTTACAAATCCTGCCCTGGATGGGAGGGTTGATGTTGAGGCAGCTCTGATGGATCCAGCACCCCCCGCAGCCGCGAGTGCTGCTCCCAGTGTCTCAGGTAATGGCTGTGAGCTGGCTCTGTGCTCCTGTGAGCTGTGCCTGCACGTTTGCAGGATGTCTAGACATAAGCCAGTGGGGTTTCCTTGGTAAGCAGGAGGAGGATGAGCCCTGTGAGTCTCCTTCAGTGTTGTTTGTGTCATGTGGTAACACTAATGCATGGAAATAGCTTTCGGCATGGGCGAAACCTTCCCATGCGCTCCTGTGTGCTGAGTATTGCTGATGGAGAGTAATTCTTGTCTGGAAGTGCTTTTTTTAATGGTAAAATTGAATCTATCAACAAGTAATTGCATAAACCCAGAGAAATGAAATCCCATGTAAAAACCAACTCAGAGAAAATGCCTCATTGATGGTGGCATTTATTTCTCCTTGATTTCCTGCTATAGGAGGTGGCAGATGCTTCTGCGTTGAAATTGAAATTCAAAGTGTGACCTTGATCTTCCCATTGTGTCTGTTGTAGCCTGGGGCTGGATACAGCCCTGGTACAGGGAGGGGAGGAGGTGGAGAGTGCACAGCGTCGGTGCCACCGTGAGCCTGGAAATACCTGGCCCTCCTCAGCAAGGTATAGGGGGTACCTTGCAAGGGGGTCCTCAGTTTCCCCATCCCTCCCCCCCCATCGCCCAAAAAAGCACAGCCCTGCTTGCTGCTTCTGATTTAGGATGCTATTGGGACAGTTGTGCTTTTTTAACAGCTTGGAATGATCCCAGCTCTGCCTGATTCCAGACACTTAGGGATCCTAGAATGATTTGTGTCAGAAGGGACCTTAAAGCTCATCCAGTTCCATGGGCAGGGACACCTTCCGCTAGAGCAGGTTGCTCCAAGCCCCGTCCAACCTGGCCTCTTGACCTGACCCTACAGGCCCTTGTCCAAAGCGCCTCTCAAGGTTTCTTGTAGCCCCTTTAGGCACTGGAAGCTGCTCTAAGGTCTCCTCAGACTCTTCTCTTCAGTTACAGCTTCACTCTGAGCTTCAGCCTGGCAGCAGAACAGGGGGAGAGTTGAGGAGGGGAGAAACATAAAGTGGGAATGTAACCAAAATGTCTTCTCTGGGGGTAAGACCTGGCACAGAAGTGTTAATGGCATGTGTACAAACCTGCTCACCTGAGTGGAAAAGCCCAAGCAGGAGGGCTTGCTCAAGGAAATGGTATGGTTTGGGTCTGTTCCTAGGGTCAGCCCTTTGCATTGTGAGAGGATCAAGTCACAGTGGTGGGAACCACTGGAAACAGCATCCTGGTTGCAGTGGACAGTCATGCTTCCTCCTTGGACAGCATGGCTTGGCTTGTGCTTCCCTGTCACCCTATAGCCATGTGTGAAGCATGGGAGAGGGGTCCTCAAGGATAGCAGAGGGTGAGGATAGTGCTGTGCTTGGGACTAGTACCATGGTGCCAACCCCACTGGGCACCACCTCTGCCCTGTGCCCTGCCAGTGGAAACAACCTCTTCCCTAGGAAACACTATGCAAAACAGTCTCCCCTCTTATCCCTAAGCCCTTAATGTGGAGTGACTCAGCCTGTGCTTTATCCTGCAAGCAGCTTATCTGTGCTTTGGCTCCTCAAGGCTTTCTCTGTGCCCCTCCTTCCTTCCTCCTTGCTCTGCAGCCTGCTGAAGCCTAGCCCCCTGCCTGCAGCCCTCGCTTTATTCCTCAGCTCTTCCCTAAATCTGCAGTTTGTCTGGTAGCCAAATGCCCCCAGAGCTGTTATTTCCCTGGCCCCTGCTGCTGCTGCCACTCTTTTCCCAACAGCCTCAGCTGCTATTATGATTTCCACAGGGTTTATTCCAAGAGACGCAGGTATTAGTTGATTAAGAAATGCAATTAAGCCTCAACAACCCAACATTGTGGCATTGCCAGCAGCGATGTGGGTTTAACTAGTGCTCAGGTTTAGTCACACAGCTTTGGGGTGCTGGAAGGTCCTTTCAGCCTCTGGTCCTTCGGGCTGGATCATTACTTTCTGCTCCGCAGGCTGGGTTTGCCTGGGATGTGTGTAAATGAACCAGCTCATGCAGCAGCACCTCAGGTTTGTATGGGAGTATCTCTTACTCCATCTGATGGTATTGGGGTGGGGAGAGCAGCTTCTCAGCTTACCAGCACCTTGGGATAGTGTTAAAGGGAAATGTAAATGCTTTCATGCAGAGCTACCGTCCTGCTAGCTCCAGTGAAGTGTTGCAGTATGTGCTGGCTCTTCTGGGCAGGACAGGTGGAAATACTGTCCTGCCATTATTAAATAGAGATCATAAAGCACAGAGCTGTGTGGAGGAGCCCTGCGTGCCTTCTGTGCCTTTAGATGAACCCACCCTGAGGCCATGTACCTCTAAAGCATCCTTCACAGGGCACAGGATGTGTGGGACAAGCCCAGGGAGCCACAGGAGCAGCTTGACTCTTCC